>NC_070590.1:3168715-3196215 GCF_027409825.1 Scomber japonicus | reverse complement strand
ATTTAAAAATGCTTCAGCCATGTGGCATACGACTGCTAATAAGTTATGAGCTGAGAGCTTCAATTTAACCTCCAACTATTTCCATAACCAAATCATTATTTTGGGCAATTTTTTAAGCAAATATTACCAAAAACAGCCGTATGCAGCTTCTCAAATGTGAGAATTTGACACTTATCTGTGTCTCATGACTGTAAATTGAGTATATATGGATTTTTTGGACTTTTGATTAGATAAAAAGAAACATTAAAGATGCTACAATGAGCTGTGTAAAATGTAAAACCAGCATTTCTCACTATTTCTGTCATTTACATAAAAACCAACCGACGTGTAAATAATCAGCAGACGAATCAATAATGAAAATAACCAAATCATTATTTTGGGCAATTTTTTAAGCAAATATTGCCAAAAACAGCCGTATGTAGCTTCTTAAATGTGAGAATTTGACCCTTGTCTGTGTCTCCTGACTGTAAATTATAAATATTTTGTATTTTTTGGACTTTTGATTAGCTAAAAACCCCATTAAAGATGTTACAATGAGCTGTGTAAAATGTAAATCAGCATTTCTCACTATTTTCTGTCATTTACATACAAACCAACCGATGTGTAAATAATCAGCAGACGAATCAATAATGAAAATAACCTTTTTATCTGCAGCCTTGTTATCACCAGACACCGACGCTGTGGATGTCTCTCCCTCCATCACTACAGTTAAAGTCCACTTTGCACAAAGGTTAAAAGGTTTTAAAACAGTCATTACGTGGAGTCCAGAGGTCGGACCACAGACTCACATTGACTTCCAATCCGAATCCAATCAGAGCTCAAACTGGCTGCGGCGGCGGCTTCAGGTCTGATGGCTTTTTATTCAATAAAAACTCAGAGAGACAAAGTGGCGTTAACGCTGGGACCAGTGTTTAAAATAGGGGCTGGGGTTATTGTATAATGTTGCAGCCTTGCTCCTGAGGTTTCATCATGTCACTGAGGACAAATCCTTAGTTATAAAACAGCTCAACTGCAGGAATAAGAAGAATAACACGACTTAGTTCAGAGGTTTGACTCCATTAAGCTTAATCTGAATTATAATTAAGGCCTATACCAAACTCTGAACCATAAATGTTATTATTAAGTTCATGTTTCCTTTAGATTTAACACCATTATAATTAAAAATACATCAATAATTACATTATATTATGATGCTATGTCGTCTAAAATGACTTTACAATATGACTTCTACACTTATAAAGGATTTATAAATGGTTATTAATTAGGGCTGTCAAACGATTAATTTTTTAATCGAGATTAATCGCAGAATTTCCATCATGATTAATCGCGTTTTGAATTGCATGTTTAAAATCCTGTTATTTTACATTTCAGCGCAGTTTTAAGCCCATAATGTAAAGCATTTCTTACCAAAGTAAATGCTCCAGTATGTTCACCAGCTAGCTAGGCTGTGTAGACAGTAAAATTGGAGCCAGGCAGCTAAACAATGAGCTGAAACTCAACTATAAAGCTCCGTAAAGCCGAGAGGAGCTGCAGAGTTTGAAATAGGACTGCAATTAACTATTAACGTGGCAATTATTTAGTCGGCTAATCACTCGGTATAGAAGAAAACATGTCAGAAAATACTGAAAAATATCAAAAATATCAGGATTTAAGTGTCTACAGCGGCTGTAACTGATAATTATTTTCATTATCGATGACCAATCTGCAAATTATGTTCTTGATTATCTGATTAATCTTTGAATTATAAAAGGTCAGTCTGTCTTTAACCCTCCTGTTGTGCTGCCGGGTCAAATTGACCCCATCTCTTTTGACTGTTCCTCACTTCCTTCCTCTTTTTCTCCTTCCTCTTTTCCTCCTTCCTTCCTTCCTCCCTCTTTTCCTCCCTCCCTTCCTTCCTTCCTTCTTTCCTCCCTTCCTTCGTTCCTTCCTCATTCCTTCTCTCCTCTCCTTACTTCCTTCCTCTTTTCCTCCTTCCTTCCTTCCTTCCTCATTTCCTTCTTTCCCCACTTCCTTCCTTCCTCTTTCCTCCCTTCCTTCGTTCCTTCCTCATTTCCTTCCTTCCTCCCTTCCTTCTTTCCTCCTTTCCTTCCTTCCTTCCTCATTTCCTTCTTTCCTCCCTTCCTTCTTTCCTCCTTTCCTTCCTTCCTTTGTTCCTTCCTCATTTCCTTCTTTCCCCACTTCCTTCCTTCCTCTTTCCTCCGTTCCTTCCTCATTTCCTTCCTTCCTTCCTTCCTTGACCTGAGCACAACAGGAGGGTTAAACTGTTAAAAACAACAATTATATCAATTTAAAGTCACATTAGAAGAAGAAAAACAAGTCTGATAACTGACAGATTTGTTATGTGTAGGAGAAACAGGCGCATATATCAACATATCTTTACTGTACGTTGGACTAAAAGCATCATTATGTTAATATAATTAAAGAATTACAGCCTCGATGCCTTTATAATTAAATAAGTGGTGTGTATGTGACTATACAGCAGCCGCAGTCGATCCTTTTAAAAGAAACCACCAGCTGCTCATCTCTGGCAGAATAAAGAAGACAAAGGTTTGGCGGAGAAAGATCAACACAAGCTCTCTTTAGTCTCTTCCAGCTTGTTTTCAGTCTTTTTTTATTCACTGACAGCCTTGAAATGCGTTGAGTGAAAAGCAGCTCTTTATAATCTACCTCACTCACGGCTGACACGCACACTTCAAGAAGCTTTTTAAACTGCCAAACAACACATGCACTTATAATCACAGCTTTCCTTCACCTCGCAAAGTCATCCCACAATAATCGACTGTCAGCCTGAGACGTATATCATCGCTTCGACGCGGCTCCTCGAACACATGATTGACACGAGTTTCTGTTTCACGAGTTTTAAGACGGGAGGATTGTGGTCTTATTTGTTGTGGAACTGGTCAGTGGTATCAGTTTCTAAAGCAGGAAGTGATGGTAATGAGGGTGAGCACCTCTTACGAACCTGTTGCTTTTCCACCGGCAACTGTATAACGTAGCCAGCGTGTGCCTTTGAAGCACTTCCATGATTCACCAGTGAGAGGCAGCAACATGGTGCAAGGCATCTAGCCTGCTGGAAACGAAGGAGAAGAAGAAGAAGAAGAAGAAGAGGAAGAAGAAGAAGAAGATGACGCCACCTCTGGCAAAAAAAATGCCACGCTAGTCAGTTAATGAACGTTAACCCCACTAGCCGGCTAATAAACGTTAGCCCTGCTAGTCTGCTAATAAACGTTAGCCCCGCTAGCCGGCTAATAAACATTAGCCCCGCCCCCAGTCCACTGACGTAATCGGTTCTCGCTTTTCTGGCGGTGGAAAAGCAAAGAACCGGTGCTTACTCAGGCTCTGGCTCCGAACCAGCACCAGCTCAAGTTCAGTGGAAAAGGGATATTTGAGGCCATGACAACATAAAACATGGATTTGTTTTTCTCACTGACCCTAACGCGGCTCCTCAAACACATGATTGACACGAGTTTCTGTTTCTGAGTTTTAAGACGGGAGAATTGTGGTCTTATTTGTTGTGGAACTGGTCAGTGGTATCAGTTTCTAAAACAGGAAGTGATGGTAATGAGGGTGAGGAAGAATATTTAAACATTCACAGCTCATTTTTATATCAGGATGAACATTAAACTTAGAGAAGTGTTGCGATAAATAGTCCGACTTAATGCGAGTCCCCACACAGTAGGTGAGCCAAATGCCAATCACAGCTGTCACTCAGATATCAAAGCTACTATAAGTCGTCAAATCTTATTAACGGAGCATTAATTTCCAAAATGACCTCCAGAAAACTTATAAGAGGGTCTGAATTTAGAGATTTAGACCAGAATGACTTGAAAACAACCGAGATATTGAGAATTATTGGACCGTTAGTGGTACTTCAGCCTCAAGTCTTGGAAGCTGCTGGTTGGTGTAGATGGTCACCTGCACCGACCTTTTCCATTACAAAAAGGTACCTACTCAACGTGGGCGGGGTCGTCATAGCAACGCTCCACGAAACTGCTGTGACTTCGTTTTATACGCGACACAAACACATAAACAATGGAGGATATGGAGGCGATGGTGTACTTGCTGCTGTATGTGGCTTTCTGTCACATATGGTTGTAACGTTGTTGTTGATATTTAAAAATGCCGGCTTTGATTCTTGTGTGGGACGGCTCATGACTCTTCCAGTGACAACTCTTATGACCAATCAGTGGCCAGCAGTCTGTTGACGTCACATTTAGTATCGGCTCGGCTCGCTTGGAACCTCAGCAGAGCAGGTACTAAAAAAGTACCAGGTACCAGGTACTATCCCTGGTGGAAACACAAAAAGAGCCGAGTCGAGTCGTGCTGGAACTGTGCAGTGGAAAAGCGCCATAAGTGCATATATGGGTATTGGCCAAAATTAGCTGGGAAATATCGGATATCTGCATATTGTGCATCCCAACTGCAATTCCCTACTATATGCCAGTATGGATCGTATATCTCCGCTGTGGAAAATAGTCCCCCAGATAAAAGATTGTTTCCGAAGTGAAATTATAATACCGTAAATGATTTAAGCAGACGTGTTTTGGTGTTTGAAGCTGTGAGATTTGAAGTCAGTACATCACCATCAGTTACGCTGCATGTTTTCTTTCTGTCTAACTCGTGTTATATTTGTCTGCAGTACATAAGTGCGTATTTGTGCTGTATGTGTGTGATCGGTAGTACACTTGGCAGATTAACTCAAACAGCCTGTTCATCTCAGTCAGAGTCGTGCTGTGATTTCTTTTTTTTTTTTTTTTTTTTTCCTACTGAGTTCCGCAAAGCAAAGCAGAGCAAAGAAAAGTGACATTTCCAGCTCTGATGTGTCTGCAGTAATTAGGATCAGTGCAGGAAGTACACATGTACACCTGAGTGCATGACATTTAACACATTATTACCATCGCTGTAGTTCGACATGTAGTGAAAACCTGGCTGACAGTGAAATATACACATTTTAAAACAGCCTCGTTTGCAGCCGTTATAACCTGATGGTACAGAATTAAATACCTGCTGTTGTCCTCAAGTCAAGGAAGAACTTAAGGACGAAAAGAGGAAGGAAGTAAGGAGAGAAGGAAGGGAGGAAGGAGGGAGGGAGGAAAGGAGTAAGGAGGAAGGAAGGAAGGAAGGAAGGAAGGGAGGAAGGAAGGAAAGGAGTAAGGATGAAAAGAGGAAGGAATTTAGGAGAGAAGGAAGGGAGGAAGTAAAGGAGGATGGAAGGAAGGAAGGAAGAAAGCAAGGAATGAAGGAAGGAAAGGAGTAAGGAGGGAGGGAGGAAAGGGGGAAAGGGGGAAAGGAGGAAGGAAGGAAGGAAGGAAGGAAGGGAGGAAGGAAGGAAAGAAAGGAGGAAGGATGAAAAGAGGAAGGAATTTAGGAGAGAAGGAAGGGAGGAAGTAAAGGAGGATGGAAGGAAGGAAGGAAGCAAGGAATGAAGGAAGGAAAGGAGTAAGGAGGAAGGGAGGAAAGGGGGAAAGGGAGGAAGGAAGGAAGGAAGGGAGGAAGGAAGGAAGGAAGGAAGGAAGGGAGGAAGGAAGGAAAGGAGTAAGGATGAAAAGAGGAAGGAATTTAGGAGAGAAGGAAGGGAGGAAGTAAAGGAGGATGGAAGGAAGGAAGGAAGGAAGGAAGGAATGAAGGAAGGAAAGGAGTAAAGATGGAGGGAGGGAAGGAAAGAAGGAAGGAAGAAAGGAAGGAAGGAAAGGAGTAGATAGGGAGGGAGGGAGGGAGGGAGGGAGGAAGGAAATGAGTAAGGAGGGAGGGAGGGAGGAAAGGAGGAAAGGAGGAAGGAGGGAAGGAATGCAGGAAGGAAAGGAGTAAGGATGGAGGGAGGGTGGGAGGAAGGAAATGAGTAAAGAGGGAGGAAAGGAGGAAGGAAGGAAGGAAGGAAGGAAAGGAGTAAGGATGGAGGGAGGGTGGGAGGAAGGAAATGAGTAAAGAGGGAGGAAAGGAGGAAGGAAGGAAGGAAGGAAGGAAGGAAGGAAGGAATGAAGGAAGGAAAGGAGTAGAGAGGGAGGGAGGGAGGAAGGAAATGAGGAAGACAAGGAGGAAGGATGGAAGGAAGGATGGAAGGAAGGATGGAAGGAAGGAAGGAATGAAGGAAGGAAAGGAGTAGAGAGGGAGGGAGGGAGGGAGGGAGGGAGGGAGGAAGGAAATGAGGAAGGATGGAAGGAGGAGGGAGCAAAGAAAGAGGCGAGGAGGGGAAGGAGGAAGGAAAAATTAAAGAAAGAGGGAAGAAGGAAGGAAGGAAGGAACAGTCAAAAGAGACAGGTTTGAGGAGCATTGACATGTTTCTTATTTTACACGATTCTGACTGTTTGTTCGTTGCAAGTTTGGACTGGAATTTAAATGTGCTCTACGTGTGAAAGTGAAGCTAAAAATAAAAGAGCTGAGTGACTTCTCTTTTTCTGGCTGGTTTAATCTCTCACTCTCACTCTCTCCTTCTCCTTCTCCTTCTTTTCTCCTTTTCTCTGCTGCCTCCTGCTATGAAGCCGCGAGGGCAAGAGAGAGCAAGTGATTCACACACGGAGAGAAAGAGAGAGAGAAAAATATGAGAAAAGCTTGGAGGTTACAAACTGCAGGCTCCCTCTTGTACCAAGCTGCTCCCTCGTTGAACTCAAAACCTTCGACTGCAGCAGCTAAAATGACAGTCTGACATTCGGCCTGACAGACTCTCACTTCACTTCACTGACTCGACACTTTTTATAAAGCAGATATGGAGAGACGTTTATTTAACAAAAACTGTGTTGGTTTTTTTTTTGCTCATTTGGGACAAAACAAAAGATTTTCTAGGTTCTACCTGCATAAAAATCTTTTTCTGTTTCCCCTCAGCCACCAAATCTCTGACAGTTCCCTCTGCTTTCCCACCCAATACAACAACCACAAATCGATTCATTCAGTAATCTGCTGGTTACCACCAGGCGAGGAGTTCTGGTCCTCTGAAATGAGGCCAACGTGGAAGTAACTTAGAGCTGCATTCTATCAAAAGGCCACCAGGGGGCGACCGTCTCTATACAAGTCAATGGAGAATTCACCAACTTGTCACTTGATTTCTAACCTCAGTAAACGTTTTCAAAATGTGTTTATGGTCTCAATCGCTAGTTTAAAGCCTTCTTCAATGCAGTATGATGTTCATTTGGGACATTTTGGCCTCCCTGATTTTATATGTGACGATAAAGCAGGGTATGCATTAGGGCGTGGCTACGTCATGATTGACAGGTTAATTGACCAATGTCCTCCAGATCCAGCCCTCGCAATCATAGCAACCTCCCCGCTCCGCCATTGGCTCCGCCCATACTTCCGCCGATGACTCCGCCTCATGCCCATATAAGTAGAATCCGTGTTCTTTTTTTCCCAGCATGCACCTGAAATTTTCAAGATGGCGCTGCCTAGATTCGATACTATTGGCTTCCGAGCAGCAGTCCACAAACCAATGGGTGACGTCACGGATGTTATGTCCATTTCTTTTATACAATCTATCGTTACCACAAGTGATGTGTCATTAAAACCAAATGACCAATTAATTGTTCGCAGGGACTAACTTTGACCTTTGAGCTGTGGGTGTTTTTTGTTTTTTCATTGAAAACTTTAATAAAGAGTTGAGCTGCGTGGTCTAGTATGAATGGTAATAAAATGGTGAAAAATGTCAATCATTGTTTCGCAAAGCCCAAACTGATGTCCCTTAAATGTCTAAAGAAAGCAGAAAATATTCACATTTAAGAAGCTGGAATCAGAGAATCTGAACTCAAGAAGGCTAAAAACTATTCATCGATCATCAAAATGGTCGACTACTATTATATTCATCACCTAATCACTGCAGCTCTAATCTGTGCTGCATTATATTTTGTACTATTAAGTATTTCCTCATGTGAAGTACTTGTAATATGAACAGTTTCCATGAGAACAAAGACAGGCAATGTATTATAATAAAACTGCCGTTACAGTCATGGAAAAATGGAAGTAAAAACCAATGAGGGACAAAAAAAAGGTGAACTCAAATCATCAAAATGGAGTTTGGAGTCATTGTGTGAGAAGCAGCAGGAGGAAAAGAAACACACACACACTGACCTTCAGCTTTACCAGCACTGAGCACTGAGCACAACACAACTCAATAAATCGTATGTTTATCTGCTCGGAGGCACAAAAAACATCCAAATACCTGCAGCACTGACATCAGAGCTGAGTTTAATGTGAGTACAGAGCCTCCCGGTTTACCTCCACACACATAAAACGTGATCAGTGAAACACTCAGAATAGTTTCAGAGATGAAAAATTAACAAGCTGCGGATGAAATATTAATTTTCAGCCCAGTTTTGCTGCACCAGGCACCAAACTCCCCGATTCACTATCAGTATCAGTAGAGAGCACCGAGCACTGAACAATAACACAAAATACCTGCATTATCTTTGGTCTCTGTGGGAGTTACCCCGCCAAGAACCGCCTGAAGGTAAGTCAGTCTGACACCAGGATTTAAATTCATCTCCAGGAGCTTCAGGGGTCAACAAACAGCCGAGGTCCAGTTTGTTCTGACCCAGATCAGTGAGCGAGTTTAAACCACTAAATAAACATTTAATAATTAGATTTAATTGTGATTCCAGCCCAACACTAATGCTGTGTCTCATATCTGTTCTTCTGTACTTACACTTAGCCCTCACATACTGTTCAGGGTCACATTTGACCCATTTTTACACTTGAAAGTAGTAAAAACACTTTAAACACTGAAATTTGATGGCGTCTCATTAACCCCTTTGTAGGTCACACCAAGAAAGTGCTGCTTAGAGTAATAGTTTCTTCGCTTTTCCTTTCTCTTTTACCCCTTTTCCATTGAGCTGGAGCCAGTGCTGGTTCAGAGCTAGTGCTAGAGCCAGTGCTCAGTTGGTGCTAATCCAAGCACCTTTTACGAACTTGTTGCTTTTCCACCGGCAAGGAGCCACGCCATTACGTCACTGTATAACGTAGCCAGCGCGCACCTTTGAAGCACTTCCATGATTCACCAGTGAGAGGCAGCAACATGGCGCAAGGCAAAAAAGAAGAAGAAGAAGAAGAAGAAGAAGAAGAAGAAGACGACAACAGCTCTGGCAAAGAAAAATAATAAAAATAGTACTTTTAATCAACAAATCTTTAACCCTCTGTAAATGCCATGCTAGTCTGCTGACAAACATTAGCCCCGTTAGCCGGTTAATAAACGCTAACCCCGCTAGCCGGCTAATAAACGTTAGCCTCGCCCCCAGTCCGCTGACGTAATCAGTTCTTGCTTTAGACCAGCAAAGAGTTGGTGCTCGCTCTGGTTCCCGTTCTGAGGCTCGGGGCTGGAGCTTTGGCGGTGGAAAAGCAAAGAACTGGTGCTTAGTCAGGCTCTGGCTCCGAACCAGCACCAGCTCCAGCTCGGTGGAAAAGGGGTATTTGAGGCCATGACAACATAAAACATGGATTTTTTTTTCTCACTGACCCTAAATGTGATGTTTTACAGACCTCATTTGTTCTAAACTTTTTATTTAAAAACATGCTAGAGATTCATTCTGTTCGTGTACCAGCAGGATCTCTGATGTCTCCCTTTAAAGCACTAAAGCACAACCTGTATCTATAGCAACCATAGAACAACCTGTATCTATAGCAACCATAGAACAACCTGCATCTATAGCAACCATAGAACTACCTGTATCTAAAGCAACCATAGAACAACCTGTATCTATAGCAACCATAGAACAACCTGTATCTATAGCAACCATAGAACAACCTGTATCTATAGCAACCATAGAACAGCCTAAATCAAAGAGCATCAGCTATGTAAAACACCAATTTCCTACATTTTATAGACCAACCAACACTAATCGATTAACTGACAAAGTAACCCACAGATAATGAAAATAATAACTACTTGCAGTCTGAAACGACCAGAAAACAAATATTTCTCCATTTTCCTCCCGTTGGTTTCCATCCATGCCGATAATTCTTGGTTTTTATTCGTTCAGGTTGATTTCAGCTGCCGCCCCAAAAAACACGACGAAGCTGAAAAGAATTTAATTTGTGACCCGAAAAAACACGAAACACAGCAAAACAGCATCACAGCATCACTGTGTTTTTTCCTTTTTATTTTTATTGGGAGCTATTTTAGGAACCACAAAGCCCATAAATCCTAATTTACAAGTAACTGAAGCCGCTGGTCTCAGTGAGGAACGCCAGCAACACCAAGAAACAGCATATTTCAGGTTCACCGCTGCAGCTTCTCCCTCCATGTGAGGAACAATATCCCTCCCTCCTTTCCTTCCTTCCTTCTCCACTAAATTCCTTCCTCTTTTTGTCCTTACTCCATTCCTTCCTTCCTCCTTTCCTCCCTCCTTCCCTCCTTACTCCTTTCTTTCCTTCCATCCTTCCTTCCTTCCTCCCTTCTCTCCTAAATTCCTTCCTCTTTTCATCCTTACTCCTTTCCTTCCTTCCTTCCTTCCTTCCTTCCTTCTCCACTAAATTCCTTCCTCTTTTCATCCTTACTCCTTTCCTTCCTTCCTTCCTTCCTTCCTACCTACCTACCTACCTACGTACCAACCAACCTACCTTCCTTCCTTCTTTCCTTCCTTCCTTCCTTCCTTCCATCCTTCCTTCTCCACTAAATTCCTTCCTCTTTTCATCCTTATTCCTTTCCTCCCTCTCTCCTTACTCCACTCCTTCCTTCCTCCTTTCCTCCCTCCTTCCCTCCCTCCTTACTCCTTTCTTTCCTTCCTTCCTCCCTTCTCTCCTAAATTCCTTCCTCTTTTTGTCCTTACTCCTTTTCGTCCTCAACACCAAGAAACAGCATATTTCAGGTTCACCGCTGCAGCTTCTCCCTCCATGTGAGGAACAATATCCCTCCCTCCTTTCCTTCCTTCCTTCCTTCCTTCTCCACTAAATTCCTTCCTCTTTTCATCCTTACTCCTTTCCTCCCTCCCTCGTGTGACAAAACGTCAGCTGAGGAACAATACCAGTGTCAGAGTATCCCTGTTAGACCTGAGGCAGGTTATGCTTTTGATTTGCCAGGTTTTCATCGCCCTCCTCCTCTTCCTCCTCTTCCTCCTCTTCCTCCTCCTCCTCTTCCTCCTCTTCATTCCTCATCATGACACTGACCTCGGCCTGACACGCCAACCGGCCGGCCCACAATCTCACATTTCTCTGAGGCATTTACTGAAGGTTACGACCCCATTATGGTGCCGCCACGAGTCACCAGCCGGGAAGAAAGGAGGAGGAGGAAGAGGAGGAGGAGATGAAGAAGGGAGGTGATGGAGGAAGAGAGAGACAGGCAACGACAGTCCATTTACTCAAGTACAGTTCTACAGTCTCTTTTGACTGTTCCTTCTTTCTTTCCTTCTTCCCTCTTTCTTTAATTTTTCCGTCGTTCTTCCCCTCCACCCTTCTTTCTTTGCTCCCTCCTCCTTCCATCCTTCCTTCCTTCCTCCTTTCTTTCCTCCCTCCCTCCTTACTCCTTTCTTTCCTTCCTTCCTTCCTTCCTCCCTTCTCCACTAAATTCCTTCCTCTTTTCATCCTTACTCCTTTCCTTCCTCCCTCCTTCCATACTCCTTTCCTTCCTTCCTCCTTTCCTCCCTCCCTCCTTTCTTTCCTTCCTTCCTTCCTCCCTTCTCCACTAAATTCCTTCCTCTTTTCATCCTTACTCCTTTCCTTCCTTCCTTCCTTCCTTCCTTCCATCCTTCCTTCTCCACTAAATTCCTTCCTCTTTTCATCCTTACTCCTTTCCTTCCTCCCTCCTTCCATACTCCTTTCCTTCCTTCCTCCTTTCCTCCCTCCCTCCTTTCCTTCCTTCCTTTCTTCCTCCATCTTTCCTTCTCCACTAAATTCCTTCCTCTTTTCATCCTTACTCCTTTCCTCCCTCCCTCCTCCCTCCTTTCCTTCCTCCCTTCCATGCTTCCTTCTCTACTAAATTCCTTCCTCTTTTCATCCTTACTCCTTTCCTCCCTCCCTCCTTACTCCTTTCCTTCCTTCCTTGCTTCCTCCTGTCCTTCCTTGACTTGAGGACAACAGGAGGGTTAAAGATGAAACGTCTAACTTCTCTCATGCTTTCATTTCAATAGATATTTTAAGTTTTTTCTATTTTGCTGATACAAAGATTACGCCAATGCTCTCACAGCATGAGTAATGTTCGCTGTATTTACCATCTCACTGTTGCCATGGCGATGTTTGCTTATTAGCTTTAAACACAAATAACAGCTGAGGATTATTATTTCCTAATATTTGGAAATAATGAACCAAAGTCTTGGACAAATAAACAAACATTTAGTGGAGTGCTTTGTTGGCTGAATCTAAATAAATATAAAAATTTTGTGGCAAATTTCAGTAGTTGGGATCTCCTTCCTTCCTTCCCTTCCTTCCTTCAGTCTCTCCTTCCTCCCTCCCTCCTTTCTTTCCTTCCTTCCTCCCTCCATCCTTTCTTTCCTTCTTCCTCCCTTCTTTCTTTCCTTCCCTCCTTCCTTCCTCCCTCCTTTCCTGCTTTCTTCCTTCCTTCCTCCCTCGTTTCATTCCTTCTTAATCCTTTGTTTCCTTCATCCTCCCTCCCTCCTGTTTCCTTCCTTCCTTCCTTCCTTCCATCCTCCCTTCCTTCTTTCCTGTTGTCCTCCCTTCCATCCTCCTTCCATCCTTCCTTCCTCCCTTCCTTCTTTCCTGTAGCCCTCCCTCCATACTCCTTTCTTTCCTTCCTTCCGTCCCTTCCTCCCTTCTCTCCTAAATTCCTTCCTCTTTTCGTCCTTCCTCCTTTCCTTCCTTCCTTCCTTCCTCCTTCCTTCCTCCTTTTCTCCCTTCCTCATTTCCTCCCTTCCTTCCTTCCTCCTTTCCTCCCTTCCTCCCTCCTTACTCCTTTCCTTCCTTCCTCCCTTCCCTCCTTACTCCTTTCCTTCCTTCCTCCTTTTCTCCCTTCCTTCCTTCCTCATTTCCTCCCTTCCTTCCTTCCTCCTTTCCTCCCTTCCTCCCTCCTTACTCCTTTCCTTCCTTCCTTCCTCCCTTCCCTCCTTACTCCTTTCCTTCCTTCCTCCTTTTCTCCCTTCCTTCCTTCCTCATTTCCTCACTGGCCCTTGAATGAAAATGAGTTTGACACCCTTTACATACTGACAATATGAGCCCTTTTATTTTTTTGTCTATATTCAATAAAAAAAAAAGTTAAATTGCTGAATCGGCAGTTTTTAAGGAGCGTCTGTGATTTCTAAGCAGATTTACAGATGTATGTTTTTTGTTTTTTTTTGTGATACACACAGCGATGAGGATGTTGACGGGAAAGCGAAGTCACACTTAAGAGAAACAGTGTGGGTTTCATGTCAGCGCGTTATGACTCAAACACATTGCGCCTCTTCCTCTGACCCCGATGACATCACTGCGGTTCATTCCTTACTCCTTTCCTTCCTTCCTTCCTTCCATCTCCCTCCCTTCCTTCCTTCCTTCCTTCCTTCTTTACTCCTTTCCACCCTCCCTCCCTCCTTACTCCTTTCTTTCATTCCTTCCTCCCTTCTCTCCTAAATTCCTTCCTCTTTTCGTCCGTACTCCTTTCCTTCTTTGCTTCCTTCCTCCTTTCCTTCCTCCCTCCCTCCTTATTCCTTTCCTTCCTTGCTTCCTTCCTCCCTCCCTCCCTCCTTATTCCTTTCCTTCCTTTCCTTCCTCCCTCCCTCCTTATTCCTTTCCTTCCTTTCTTCCTCCCTCCCTCCCTCCCTCCTTATTCCTTTCCTTCCTTTCCTTCCTTTCCTTCCTTTCCTTCCTCCCTCCCTCCTTATTCCTTTCCTTCCTTGCTTCCTTCCTCCCTCCCTCCCTCCTTATTCCTGTCTTTCCTTGCTTCCTCCCTTCTCTCCTAAATTCCTTCCTCTTTTCATCCTTACTCCCTTCCTCCCTTCTCTCCTAAATTCCTTCCTCCCTCCCTCCTTACTCCTTTCCTTCCTGGCTTCCTGACTCAAACACATTGCGCCTCTTCCCCTGACCCCGATGACATCACTGCGGTTCATTCAGGACATTTCTCTCCCTCCTCCAATCACTTATTCAGGTTTTTCCTTAAATTATCACCCAGATGTGGTGATGAATAATAAAGTACACCATCCAGAAGCAGCGTTTTATATTTCCTTTGACCTCAACGAGCTCTTCAGCGCTACATCAGGACTCCACAGCACTGAATACGGGTCAGTGGTTTTACCAAAAGTAAGACTGAATGCTCCTGAAAATGTCAAATGGTGTAACCACAAAAGAATGATAGATATTAAATATTTTATCCACCTACAGTGTATTTAAGTGGACTTATACTGATACTGATCCTTCCTTTCTTCCTTCCTTCCTTCCTTCCTTTCCTTCCTTCCTTTCTCTTTCTTTCCTTCCTCCCTCCCTTCCTTCCTTCCTTCTGTCCTTATTTCCTTTCCTTCCTCCCTTCCTACCTTCTTCCCTTTCCTCCCTCCCTCCTTCCTACCTTCCCTCCTTCCCTCCCTCCCACCCTCCCTTCCTTCCTTCCCTCCCTCCTACCTTCCTTCCCTCCCTCCCTTCCTTCCTTCCCTCCCTCCTACCTTGCTTCCTTCCTCCCTCCCTCCCTCCCTCCCTCCATTCCTTCCTTCCCTCCCTTCCTCCTACCTTCCTCCCTTCCTTCCTTCCGTCCTTCCCTCCCTCCTACCTTCTTTCCTTCCTTCCTTCCTTCCTTCTTTCCTTCCTTCCTTCCTTCCTTCCCTCCCTCCCTCCTACCTTCCTTCCTTGACTTGAGGACAACAGGAGGGTTAAATAAATACCTACAGTGTATTTAAGTGGACTTATACTAATAATGACTGTAAATGGTTCCTGGTCTCCATGGTTACCAGATGAAATGTAATATTTAGAACAATAGTATTCCATTAGATTTATTTAATATAAAAGTTATAATGTAAGATCATGCCAAACTAGTTGATATGGTGTTAGGTAGGAAGGAAGGAAGGAAGGAAGGAAGGAAGGAAGGAAGGATGTAAGATCATGCCAAACTAGTTGATATGCTGTTTTATTGACTATTTACTGTTTTTAAGCAACGTTCAATTATTTGGTACAAAGTTTTTATGGTTACACCACTTAGACATTTTTACCATAATCCTCTAATATATTCTCTCTAAATGGATTAAAAGCAGAAATTTGATGCTGGGTCCACAAAAAAAGAATGACCCTCTTGCAACATATTTGATTTTTTTTAAAGAAGTAGCCTTTAGGTAAAAAAAATATGATCCGAGGAGGAACAGATATCTCTCTTCTTGATCGACTGCTTTGATGAAACATGACTCGACCCTCATGCTCGGCTCCTCCTGCCACCATTTTCTTCCTTTTGTGGCGACTCGTCAGGTAATGGCTTCCTGAAACAGCTGGAGGGGAGGGGGGGGGGGTCAAGGGCTGAGTGTGTGTGTGTGTGTGTGTGGGGGGGGGGGGTCATATGACAGCAGCCTCCGGGGGCAAATCGGCGGCCACAGATCGCTCGGCATTCCTGAACATCTGCGGATGGTTTGATACCGGATAACCCTGATTCTTACTCGCTGGCCTTCTTCACAGCGTCACCTTCACCACCGTCTGACATCTGAGGTTCGAGACAGAGACGTCATATTCTTTCTTTCTTTTTCTCTTTTTTTTAAGCTTCAGGCGAAAATAGCAGCAAAGTCAAATCTCGTCTTAATAAATCTCTCAAAACATCAAACGTGTATTGTTCTCTATGGAGGTTTTTAAAGTGACTGTTCCTTCTTTCCTTCCCTCCCTTCCTTCTTTCCTCTGTCCTTCTTTCCTTCCTCCCTTCCTTCCTCCTTTCCTTCCTTCTACCTTCCTTCCTTTTTCCTTTCCTCCCTCCTTTCCTTCCTTCTACCTTCCTTCCTTCTGTACTTCCTCCATCCCCCTTCTTCCTTTCCTCCCTTCCTTCTTCCTTCCTCCCTCCTTTCCTCCCTCCTTTCCTTCTTCCTTCCCTCCTTCCTTCCTTCCATCCTTCCTTCCTCCCTCCTTTCCTTTCCTCCCTTCCTTCCATCCTTCCTTCCTAACTCTTTCCTGCTTTCCTCCCTCCTTTCCTTTCCTCCCTTCCTTCCTTCCTTCCTTCCTTCAAAGGAAATATGGAATGTATTTTTCACCGTATACGGCCACGATGACATCACTGCGGTCAGAGTCCGAGCAGCAGAGGTTGAAACATGCCGACTCTGACTCCGATCCTCAGCGTGTTGATGTGATGTAAGCTCTTATCTCCAAAAGCGAAGATGACCTCGATGACATCACCATGAAATCATCCGTTAAGTACGTTTACTCATTTATTCAAGCACTCTTTTTTTTCTTTTTCTCTCTTTTATAAAAACACCAAACAACACCATGAGCCTCAGAGTGGCTGCCTTCCTTCCTTCCATCCTTCCTTCCTCTCTCCTTTCCTTCCTTCCCTCCTTCCTTCCCTCTCTCCTTCCTTCCTTCCTTCTTTCCTTTCCTTCCTCCCTCCCTTCCTCCCTTCTTCCTTCCTCCCTCCTTTCCTTCCTCACACCCTCCCTCCCTTCCTTCCTTCTCCCCTTCCTCCCTCCTTTCTGCCGTTCTTCCCTCCCTTCCTTCCTTCCTTGACTTGAGGACAACAGGATGGTTAATTAGTATCCTGCGTTTATCCGTGACATCACCATGAAATCATCCGTTAAGTACGTTTACTCATTTATTCAAGCACTCTCTTTTTTCTTCTTCTTCTCTCTTTTATAAAAACACCAAACAACACCGTGAGCCTCAGAGTAGCTGGCGGCCAGCAGCAGCAGCAGCAGCAGCAGTGACCTCAGCCGGCTCCTCGGTGCTACGCTCTACGACCGACCTTGAATCCAAACCTCAGGGTGAATACAGAGATTTCCTTCCTTCCTTCCTTCCTTCCTTCCTTCCTTCCTTCCTTCCTTCCTTCCTTCCTTCCTTCCTTCCTTCCTCTCTCCTTTCCTTCCTTCCCTCCTTCCTCCCTTCCTTCTTTCCCTCTTTCCTTCCTCCCTTCTTTCTTTCCTTTCCTCCCTTCCTTCCTCTCTTCTTTCTTTCCTTCCCTCCCTTCCTTCCTTCTTCCCTTCTTCCCTCCTTTCCTCTGTCCTTCCCTCCCTTCCTTCTTCTCTTCCTTCCTTCTTCCCTTCCTCCCTCCTTTCCTTCCTTCCTTCCCTCTCTCCTTCCTCTTTTCCTTCTTTCCTTTCCTTCCATCCTTCCTCCCTCCTTTCTTTCCTTCCCTCCCTTCCTTCCTCTCTTCCTTCTTTCCTTTCCTCCCTTCCTCTCTTCCTTCTTTCCCTTCCTTCCTCAGAGTGGCTGGCGGCCAGCAGCAGCAGCAGCAGCAGCAGTGACCTCAGCCGGCTCCTCGGTGCTACGCTCTACGACCGACCTTGAATCCAAACCTCAGGGTGAATACAGAGATTTCCCCCTGCGGTAAATAAATAACCTTCCCTCCTTCCTTCCATCCTTCCTTCCCTCTCTCCTACCTTCAGTACAGTAATACATACGTTAATAAAGAAAGGCTGTGTCGGGTCGGATATGCTCCAAAACTGATTAAATATGATAAATTAGGTTTCTGTAGATGTACATTTATAAAGTTCCTCCATTATTCCTTCCTCCCTCCTTTCCTTCATTCCCTCTCTCCTTCCTCCCTCCCTTCTTTCTTTTCCTTCCTTCATTATCCTCCCTCCTTTCCTTCATTCCCTCTCTCCTTCCTCCCTTCCTTCTTTCTTTTCCTTCCATTCTTCCTCCCTCCTTTCCTTCCTCTCTTCCTTCTTTCCTTTCTTTCCTCTGTTCCTTGCTCCTTTCCTTCCATCCTTCCTCTCTTCCTTCTTTCCTTTCCTTCCTCCCTTCCTTGCTCCTTCCATCCTTCCTTTCTTCCCTCTCTCCTTCCTCCCTTCTTTCCTTTCCTTCCTTCTTGTTAAATTAGGTTTCTGCAGATGTATATTTGTAAAGTTCTTCCATTATTCCTCCCCTCTCTCCTTCCTCCATTCCTTCTTTCTTTTCCTTCCATCCTCCCTCCCTCCTTTCTTTCCTTCCCTCCTTCCTTCCTCTCTCCTTCCTCCCTTCCTTTCCTTTCATCCCTTCCTTCCTCTCTCCTTTCCTTCCTCCCTCCTTTCCTTCCTTCTTCCCTTCCTCAATTCCTCCCTCCCTTCATCCTTCCTTTCCTCCGTTCTTCCCTCCCTCCCTTCCTCCCTCCTTTCTTCCCTCCTTTCCTCCCTTCCTTCCTTGACTCAAGGACAACAGGAGGGTTAATTAGTATCTTGCGTTTATCCTGCGTGTGTTTTCCCAAAAGTTCAGGATTATCAACAACCCAAATAAATTCAGTTTACTGCGATAAAGGACAAAAAGGAAGGAGAACATTCAAATGAGCTGCTGCTGATGATCCAACATAGTAATTAATAGAAGACTAAAAACCTTTGGACCCTGTTTTCATCCCTGAAGGGAAAACACTGGAAATGAACCTTCTGGGCTTTTCACTGTGTTCTCCTGACTTTCCTTCTTATGTAAGCTCTCTATGGCGTTCGCTAATTAGCATTAAAACCACAAAGCAGAGCTGAGACTTCTTTCCTTCCTTTCTCCCTTCCTCTTTTCCTTCCTCCCTCCCTCCTTCCTTGTTTCTTCCCTCTGTCCTTCCTTTCCTTCCTCCCTTCCGTCCTTCCTCCTTCTTTGTTTCTTCCCTCTGTCCTTCCTCCTTTCCTTCCTCCTTCCCTTTCTCCCTCATTTCCTTCTTTCTTCCTCCCTTCCTTCCTTCTTCCTCCCTTCCTTCCTCCTTTCCCTTTCATCCTTCCTTCCTTCCTTCTTCCTCCCTTCTTCCTCCCTTCCTTTCCTCTGACTTTCCTTCCTCTTTTCCTTTCTCCCTCTCTCCCTTCCTTCTTTCCTTTCCTTCCTTCCTTCTTCTTTCCTCCCTCCATCCCTTTTTCTTCCTTCCTTCTGTCCTTCCCTCCTCCCTACCTACCTCCTCCCTTCTTTCCTCTGTCCTTCCTCCCTTCCTCCCTTGACTCGAGGACAACAGGAGGGTTAGGGGTTAGGGGTTCCTTCATTCTTTCCTTCTCTCCTTCCTTTTCTTCCTTCTTTCCTTCCCTACCTCCTTCCTTCCTTCTTTCCTTCCCTCCTTCCTTTAAATAAATTATCACCCAATTCTGTTTTTAGCTTCATTCCAACTTATTACCACAAGTTTTACACATATCTTTGGTCAACAGGCCTCATTTAAATTACATATATCTCATTTTTGAGTTACCGCCTGTTGTCCTCGGGTCAGTCTTTACCCAGGAGGACAATAAGAGGGTTTTAAAACAAGTCATTTTCCGATTTACACCGCAGACATTTCCTGTCTCTTCTTATGTAAAGACAGATTCATGACTCCGTCGGAAAACCAAACAGAGTCCATGTCGGGATCGCTCTGCCTTTTATCAGCGGAGACTGAGCTTCACTCGTCTCTCTCTCTCTGTCTCTAAAACGAGAGGACACGGCCGACTCATCCGTCTTATGGCTCCTTCCTGCTTGTTATCGCAGCGGCTCGCTCTTAAGCGGCGTGTCGAGGGCCGAGTCGGTCACGGCTGCTGACAGCTGGGCCGCAGAGTGAGTGAGCGAGGCGCAGATAAAGGCCTGTTCACTGGAGATGTAATTAATGAATAAAAAAACCTCGTCAGCTTTCATGAAGGAGAGGAGAGAAAAGAAAAAAACACCTTCACTGATTGATTCCTCTGCTGCTACAAACTGAAATCAAAGCTTTTACAAGATAAAGAAGGAAATGAGTTCATCAGAGGACGTCTGCCTTTCACAAAACATGATGAAAATGAGACTAAAGGGCTTAAATGAGTCATTATTTAAAATATATTTTAACCCTCCTGTTGTCCTCGAGTCAAGGAAGGAAGGGAGGAAGAGAAGGAAGGAAAGGAGGGAAGGACAACTTCCTTCTTTCCTTTCCTCCCTCCCACTTACCTACCTACCTTCCTTTCTTCCTCCCACCTTCTTTCCTTCTCTCCCTCCCACCTTCCTTCCTTCCTACTGTCCTTTATTCCTTCCTTCCTTCCTTCCTTCTTTCCTTCCTCCATCCCACCGACCTTCCTTATTTCCTCCGTCCTTCCTTCCTCCCTCCTTCCTTCCTACTTTCCTTTCTTCCTTCCTTCTTCCTTCCTCCCTCCCTCCTTCCTTCCTCCCTCTCTCCTTCCTTCCTCCCTTCTTCCTTCCTTCTTTCCTTCCTCCCTCCTTCCTTCCTTCCTCCTTCTTTCCTTCTCTCCCTCCCACCTTCCTTCCTTCCTACTTTCCTTTCTTCCTTCCTTCTTTCCTTCCTTTCCTTCCTCCCTTCCTTCTTTCCTTTCCTCCCTCCCACCTACCTTCATTCCTTCCTTATTTCCTCCTTCCTTCCTCCCTCCTTCTTTCCTTTCCTCCCTCCCACCTACCTTCATTCCTTCCTTCCTTCCTTCCTTCATCCCTCCTTCTTTCCTTCCCTCCCTCCCACCTTCCTTCCTTCCTTCCTTATTTCCTCCTTCCTTCATTCATTCCTTCCTTCCTCCCTCATTTCCTTCCTTCTTCCTCCCTTCCTTCCTTGACTCGAGGACAACAGGTTAAAACCAGGAGCACCAAAAACTCCAGACTGTCACTGAAGTAGATTTAAGAACATGTTGGGTTATTAAAACAACGCAGCGGCACAATGAGTTTCCTCGTGGGTTAAATAGATGTCATTATTAGGACAGAGGGGGGTTGTTTGGGGTTATTGGGGGACTGGGGGGGGGGGCGGGGGGAGGGGGGGTCCCATGTTGTTTGGGGTCAGCAGTGTTTGGAAGTCTCTGCCTTTGTTCGAATCTCATCAAGTGTGAAAATCGAGGGCAGGCCTGAGGCTCTCGGCATCATCTCTGTTCTCCATCAGATCACCCCCCCCCCCCCCCCCCCCAAAACAAGCAAACATGTGAACGCTGATATAAAGAACACGCTAACTTTATTTTTGGGTTGATGGTTAAGTTTCGAACACGTCAGGCAGCTTCTCTAATGCTGCAGTGACAGATTTAAAAACGGCAAAAAAAAAAAAAAAGCTGATATAATTTACACTTTTTTTTTTTTTACAGCTTGGAGGGAAACCCAGAGAGATTTGTGAGTGGGGGAGAAGGAGCATCACTTCCTGTCTCGATCAACAGCTTAACGAGCAGCGGACAGTGATGTGTTTCAATGCCAAGTGATAAAAATCTGTCCAGAGCTTCATTGTTTCATCTCTGACAAAGTTACCAAACCAAACCAGCGAGTGTCGGAGGAGCTAAAAAGCTAAGAGGTTATTTTTTACAATATCAATATCTTTACTGACATAAGTAGTGAAACTAACAGTTACTTTAAGGATATATTAATCAGCTAATTAGTCGATTTTAAGATGTTTAATCCACTGGCATGAGCGTTGTACTTAACAATTAATTCATTATTAAATTATTTACTGATTAATTTTGAGTCTATGGACTACTTGTTGCAGCTCTGGACAATTTAAATGAGCTAAAAAGTGACTTCAACAATCCAAACCCCCCCAAAATATTATATATAAAGAGACAAAACACCAAGAAATTATTACTGGAGCTGAAAATATGAAATGTCAGATTGGTTTAAAGTTTAATTGACTGATTGGATATCTCAAAAACCTGGTAAGAAAATGAGTAAAATGAGTAAAACTGAACCTTTTAAGGGTCTGGATTGGATAATTCTACCTTTATTTGTTAAAGTGGCGCCTTAATTACTCCTAAACTAGTCATTAAAATGAAATAGCCCTAACCCTGTATATCTTCTAAAAGCACAGATTTTGTAATTAAGGTGCAAAAATCAGGAAGAGTTACAAATCAGAAACTAACACCACTGAGGGTTAGTTATTATAATACATGCTCAAGTTATTATTAAATATAGGCACAGGAACATGTTTAGTGCTGAAAATGTGGAACCAAAACCAAACACACCCCCCCCCCCCACCACCACCAACCCCCATCTTACATCCACCAATCGGCTCCAGACTGAAAGCAGAACCTCTGAATGTATATTGAAGTCAATCTGACCTCATTCAGACCAACAACCAGCAGCAGATGGCACAGGTTCACATTTCATACAGTTAAGACGGAGACTAGAGAGTGTTTGGCTCCAAACATCTCAAAACAGGATCTGTAATCTGAGCTACGACACACAGCGGGTCGAGCTTCAGTGATTTTCCTGCTGTCGAGTACAAGTTTCAACTTTAAAGGAAATGAGAGGGTTTTTTTTTTTAAATGTGGAAAATACCAAAGTTTCTCAGTGGGTTTTGTGTTTATCCCTTTATAGGACACTCATTGAAAGGAAGGAAGGAAGGAAGGAAGGAAGGATGGAAGGAAGTAAGGAAGGGAAGGAAGGAGGGAGGAAAGAAGGTAGGAAGGAAGGTAGGGGGGAGGAAAGAAAGAGAGAAGGAGGGAGGGAGGAAGGGAAGAAAGAAGGAAGGAAGGAAGAAGAAAGGGGGGTTGGAGGAAGGAACGAAGGAAGGGAGGAGAGAAGGAAGGAGGGAGGAAGAAAAGAAGGAAGGGAGGAGAGAAGGAAGGAGGGAGGAAGGACAGATGGAAGGAAGGAAAGAAGGACGGAGGAAGGAAAGAAGGAAGGGAGGAGAGAAGGAGGGAGGGAGGAAGAACAGATGGAAGGAAGGAAGGAAGGACGGAGGAAGGAAAGAAGGAAGGGAGGAGAGAAGGAGGGAGGGAGGAAGAACAGATGGAAGGAAGGAAGGAAGGACGGAGGAAGGAAAGAAGGAAGGGAGGAGAGAAGGAGGGAGGAAGGAATGAAGGAAGGGAGGAGAGAAGGAAGGAGGGAGGAAGGAAAGAAGGAAGGGAGGAGAGAAGGAAGGAGGAAGGAAGGACAGATGGAAGGAAGGAAAGAAGGAAGGACGGAGGAAATAAGGAACAAGGGAGGGAGAAAGGGAGGGAGGAAGAACAGATGGAAGGAAGGAAAGGAAGGACGGAGGAAGGAAAGAAGGAAGGGAGGAGAGAAGGAAGGAGGGAGGAAGGACAGATGGAAGGAAGGAAAGGAAGGAAGGACGGAGGAAATAAGGAACGAGGGAGGGAGAAAGGAAAAGAGGAAGGGAAGAAAGAAGGCAGGGAGGAAGGAAAGGAAGAAAGGAAGGAATGAAGGATATTTTGGGATATTTACAGAAGTTACCAAATATAATTATTTGCCCAAGTTTTTTTTTTTTAATGTGGAAAATACCAAAGTTTCTCAGTTTCTAGTACTACAGTAGTGATTTGTGATCAAGGACAGCAGGTTACAGTTTAACTTTAAACCTACGCTTGTGCTCAAAGTCAAATATTACCTCGTTTAATGCCTCTCTGCTGCTTCATTAGTTCCCAAATAGAATAAATAAATCTTCAGATCACTTCACGTCATTTCAGAGACTTCATAAAGACACCCAAAAAAAACCAAACTCCTATAAAACTCCTAACAGCTAACAGCTAACAGCGCTCTCATATATTTATGTGTATAATCACTTTAATGCAACTATTAACATTCCTGTGGTGAGTTCACATGCTGCTGGGAAAATCTGACATCTGGGGACTTTTCTCGGTTGGCTGCGTTCATGTGATGTGGTGTCAGAAAAAGCCTGAGAACAAATCATCAACCTGCTCCTTCAGACTGTTCAGACTTATTCATTAAACCAAAGTGACAATATAAAAATGTGTGCTGTGGGTACGTTAAAGTTTTTAAGTAGTAAACAAGGACGTAGCTGGGTTTCAGTATTTGGACACCCGGAACCACTCTCTGATTAAAACAGCCTTTTATAAAAGTTCATAAAATGGCTCCAACTAATTTATTTTCATTATTGATTCATCCGCCAATTATTTTCTCAATTAACCCTTTATAGGGCACTCATTGAAATACTTAAGGAAGGAAGGAATGATGGAAGGGAGGAAGGAAGGAGGGAGGAATGATGGAAGGGAGGGAGGAAAGGAAGGAAGGAAGGACGGAGAGAAGGAAGGTAGGAGGGAGGGAGGAAGGAAGGACAGAGGAAAGACAGAAGGGAGGAAGGTAGGGGGGAGGAAAGAAAGAGAGAAGGAGGGAGGAAAGGAAGAAAGAAGGAAGGGAGGAAGGAAAGGAAGGATTGAAGGGAGGAAGGAAGGAAGGTAGGAAGGAAGGATGGAAGGAAGGAAGTATTGAAAGGATGGAAGTATCCTCCTTCCATCCTTCCTTCCTTCATTCCTTTTTTCCTCCCTCCCTCCCTCCTTACTCCTTTCCTTCCTTCCTCCTTTCCTCCCTCCCTCCCTCCCTCCTTACTCCTTTCTTTCCTTCCTTCCTTCCTTCCTTCCTTCTCCACTAAATTCCTTCCTCTTTTCATCCTTACTCCTTTCCTCCCTCCCTCCCTCCTTACTCCTTTCCTTCCTTCCTTCCTTCCTCCTGTCCTTTCTTGACCTGAGGACAACAGGAGGGTTAAAAAAAGATTATTCAATAATTAAAATAGTTTGGGTATAGGTTTGTCAGAAACCAAAACACCATACGGAGGTTTGAAGGGTTTTAAAACTCTGGAAAGTTTCATCGTGATGATCTCAAAGCAAACTAAAGTTGACTCTGGTTCAACTGTTTGCAGACGATCGTGTGTTATACTGCTGAACTGTGAGTGGTGGTACTGCAGCAGCGTTCAATTCATAGGAGCTGAACACCTCATATTCATCAAAGCAGCTCCAGTTTCTATGAGGTAATACTACAGTTATAAATGGTAAACCATTAAAAAACACTTATCGGTGCCTCTGATTAATAATTCACCAAATCTGCGGTTATAAATGTTAATCATTTAGTCTAAACAATATATATATATATATCAAAAGTCCACTGTGATGTCTCCAAACTCTTTCAATTTATCCAACAAACAATCCAAAACACAATATTTGTTTTATATGACAAAAAAAAAAAGAAAATCAGTAAATCCTTTATGGAGCTTTATTTGCATTAAACGATTAATCAACAACCGATTAAGTCTCTCCTGAATCGACTAATCATTGCAGCTCTTCTTACAATAAACCAGTACTGTATTAACTGGTTTCGGGGTTGGTCACCTATTCTATTCGTTATCGTTTTCCTCGACAGAATCTCAATGAGACCCTCCTCAGAGCTGTTCCTCTTTGCAGACGATATGATTCTGTTCAGTTCAACACATCATGACCTCCAAACAGGCACTGGGACGGTTTGCAGCCAGTATAAGTTGGTAAAATGGTAAATGGACTGTTCTTTATATAGTGCTTTAACTCCACATTCACACACACATTCATACACTGATGGCACCCTAACCCTTGCTCATGGACATATCGACATGTGGACAAGATAATCTGGGAATCAAACCACCGATCTTCCAATTAGTGGACGAACCCATTTAACTTTTGGGGCAATCTTTACCACTTGTATGAGGTATGTAACACACAGACAGACCATCAGGTTGTTCTATGGTTGCTATAGATACAGGTTGTTCTAAGGTTGCTATAGATACAGGTTGTGTTCTACGGTTGCTATAGATACAGGTTGTTCTATGGTTGTTATAGATACAGGTTGTTCTATGGTTGCTATAGATACAGGTTGTGCTATGGTTGCTATAGATACAGGTTGTGCTATGGTTGCTACAAATACAGGTTGTTCTATGGTTGCTATAGATACAGGTTGTTCTATGGTTGTTATAGATACAAGTTGTTCTATGGTTGCTATAGATACAGGTTGTGCTGACATCAGAGATCCTGCTGGAGACATTTTTTGAAGTTGAGTTTCATTTTTTTCATCTTGTCCACGAACAGAATGAGTCTCTAACACTTTCTTGCTGTGACCTACAAAGGGTTAAGTATCTTTGGGTTTTATTTACAGTGAGAGTAAGAAGGAGAGTGAGATTGACAGGTGGATCAGTGCAGCATCAGCAGTGATACGGGTGTTGAACCGGATCGTTGTGGTACCAGTCAGTCTACGTCCCAAACCCTCACGAGCTTTAGGTAGTGACCGAAAGAATGACATCTAGGATAAAAGCCAAAATGAGCTTCCTCCAGAGAGCGTCTGGGCTCAGCTGCAGAGGAAGGGTCAGGAGTTCAGACATACGGAGTAGAGCCAGACGAGGTAGTTTGGGCACACTGGTCAGAATCCTCCTGGATGCCTCTCTCTCTCCTTGGAGGTTTTCCAGGTTCGTACCAACTGGGAGGAGACCCAAACACACTGGAGGGATTACACATCTCTACTGGTCTACTGGGAACACCTTGGGATCCTCCAGCTGATGAGCCCAGCTGAGGGGATTCAGCGTGTCTGGGTTTCATTACTCAGCTGGATGCCACCATGACCCAGGCCGAGGATTGATTAACATGTTTTAGTACTCTCTCTCTCTCCATTCATTGATTTAGTCATTTAGGCCATAAAATGTAACGAAATGATGAAAAATGTTTACTAACGTCCACGATGACGTCCTTAAATGTCCACAAGCCCAAAAGATATTCAGTTTACTGTCATGGAGGACGAAGAGAAAGCAGAAAATAATATCCAGCTAGAATCAGACAATTTGACCTTTTAGTCTTTAAAAAAATTAACTCAAATAGGTGACGATTAATTACATAGATGATAATTAATTAATTCATCAACCAATCATTGCAGCACTACATTAACCCTTTATTGGGCAAATAATTATATTTGGTAACTTCTGTAAATATCCCAAAATATCCTTCCTTCCTTCCTTCCTTCCTTCCTACCTACCTTTCTTCCTTCCTCCCTTCCTTCCATCCTTCCTACCTACCTTCCTTCCTTCCTCCCTTCAATCCTTCCTTCCTTCCTCCCTTCCTTCTTTCTTCCTTTCCTCCCTCCTTCTCTCTTTCTTTCCTCCCTCCTTCTCTCTTTCTTTCCTCCCCCCTACCTTCCTCCCTTCTTTCTTTCCTCTGTCCTTCCTTCCTCCGTCCCCTCCTGCCTTCCTTCTCTCCGTCCTTCCTTCCTTCCTTCCTTCCTTCCTTCCTTCCTTTCCTCCCTCCCTTCCATCCATCATTCCTCCCTCCTTCCTTCCTCCCTTCCATCATTCCTTCCCTTCCCTTAAGTATTTCAATGAGTGCCCTATAAAGGGTTAAACCATCATGCTCGTGGATGGATTTTGGGTATTACAGCACTCGTATACACAAAGGAGGAGGATGTTCTACTATTAAGCATTTATTAATCACCAATAAAAAACATTAATTTCCCTTTTTTTAATATATATATGTATTAAGCCTGGGCAATATATTGATATTATATTGATATTGTGATATTAAACAAGCTATCATCTTAGCTTTTGGATATCCTAATATCGCGATAATGTCGTCAGAGTTGACTTTTCTTGGTTTTAAAGGCTGAATTATAGTTAAATATATAATTTTCTGAACTTCCCCATACTGTTGTAGCTGTTCTGTTATTTAGCTTTTACACACTTTGTCATTATATCCACATTACTGATTATTATTATTTATCAAAAATCATCATAGTAGTCATCTCTACAATATCAGTGCAATATCGATATCGAGGTAATATTGTGATATTTCATTTTGTCCATATCACCCTATATATAAATATATATATATATATATATATATATATATGAAGGCTGGCTCATCAGAAAGTGGAGCCTCATTTTCCTT
>NC_070590.1:3163469-3168215 GCF_027409825.1 Scomber japonicus | reverse complement strand
GGAGGAAGGAAAGAAGGAAGAAGGCAGGAAAGGAGGGAGGAGGGAAGGAAGAAGGGAGGAAAGGAAAGAAGGAAGGAAGGGAGGAAAGGAAAGGAAAGAAGGAAGGGAGGAAAGGAAAGGAAGGAAGGAAGGAAGGAAGGAAGGAAGAAGGCAGGAAAGGAGGGAGGAGGGAAGGAAGAAGGGAGGAAAGGAAAGAAGGGAGGAAGGTAGGATAGAAGGACAGAGGAAAGGAAAGAAGGAAGAAGGCAGGAAAGGAGGGAGGAGGGAAGGAAGAAGGCAGGAAAGGAGGGAGGAGGGAAGGAAGAAGGGAGGAAAGGAAAGAAGGGAGGAAGGTAGGATAGAAGGACAGAGGAAAGAAAGAGAGAAGGAGGGAGGGAGGGAGGAAAGAAGGAAGGGAGGAAGGAATAAGGAAGGAAGGAAGGAAGGGAGGAAAGGAAAGGAAAGAAGGAAGGAAAGGAGGGAAAGAAGGAAGGAAGGTAGGATAGAATGACAGAGGAAAGGAAAGAAGGAAGAAAGGAAGGTAGGATAGAAGGACAAAGGAAAGAAAGAGAGAAGGAGGGAGGGAGGGAGGAAAGAAGGAAGGGAGGAAGGAATAAGGAAGGAAAAGAGGGACGGAAGGAAAGGAGGGAAGGAAAGAAGGAGTGAAGAAAGGGGGATGGAGGAAGTACAGACGGAAGGAAGGGAGGAAAGAAGAATTAGACAGGGTCAATTTGACCCGGGAGGACGACAGGAGGGTTAAAACAGATGAAACCTTCACACTAATACTACAGCGAGCTTTATGAATGAATCATGACATCATGTTTATTTCACTGGCAGCACTGAAACAAGCGTCTCATCTTAAAGCAGGAACGGACCCTCACTCATAAATGATCCATGATGAATGAAAGATGAAGAAGAATATGTTGTTATATGTTTCTTTTCCCTCTTCACAGATTTTGTAAATGTTTTCCTTATATATCTCAAGCAAGAAGGAAGGAAGAGAAGACAAGCAGGACAGATGGAAGGAAGAACGACAGATGGAAGGAAAAGGGGGAAGAAAAGAAGGAAGGAAGGAAGGAAGGAAGGAAGGAAGGAAGGAAAAGAAGACAAGCAGGAAAGATGGAAGTAAGAAAGGAAGGAAGAAAGACAGCTGGAAGGAAAAGGGGGAAAGAAAGAAGGAAGGAAGAAAGACAGATGGAAGGAAAGGGGGGAAAGAAAGAAGGAAGGAAGGAAGAAAACAAGGAAGGAAGGAAGGAAGAGAAGACAAGCAGGAAAGATGGAACGAAGGAAGGAAGGAAGGAAGGAAGGATGGAAGGAAGACAAGCAGGAAAGATGGAAGGAAGGAAGACAAGCAAGAAGGAAGGAAGGAAGGAAGGAAGGAAGAAAGACAGATGGAAGGAAAAGGGGTAAGAAAAGAAGGAAGGAAGAAAGGAAGAAGGGAAAAGAAGGAAGGAAGGAAGGAGGGAAGGAGGGAAGAAAATAAGGAAGGAAAGAAGACAATAAGAAAAGATGCAAGGGAGGAAGGAAGGAAGGAAGGAAGGAAAAAAGGAAGGAAGGATGAATCTGAGGTAGTGTATCAGGATGTAATATTTTGACAGAAGCAGAATCAGAATCATCATTCATGATTTATTCTGCTGGGTTTTGATGTATTATTAAATATATTCTGTTTATTTCTGTTTGTCTGATCTCTGTCAGTCAGGATGCTTCTTTATAGTCCACGATGCTTCTTCAAAAACACATTTCATCTGATTCAAGTTACACACTAAAAGAAAGTTTATATTACAAACTATCTATATAATATATCAGAGGAAGGGAGGAAGAAAGGAAAGGAAAGGAAAGGAAAGGAAAGGAAAGGAAAGGAAAGGAAAGGAAAGGAAAGGAAAGGAAAGGAAAGGAAAGGAAAGGAAAGGGAGGGAGAAAGGAAAAGAGGAAGGACAGAGGAAAGAAGGAAGGGGGGAAGGTAGGAAATGAGGAGGGAGGGAGGAAAGAAGGAAGGAGGAGGGAGGGAGGGAGAAAGGAAAAGAGGAAGGAAGGAAAGAAGGAAGGAGGGAACGTAGGGGGAGGAAAGAAAGAGAGAAGGACAGATGGAGAGATGGAGGGAGGAAAGAACGAACAGTCAAAACAGACGGGGTCAATTTGACCCGGGAGGGCGACATGAAGGTTAACAATATTAAATGTTTCCTGGTCTCCATGGTTACCCAGATTAAATGTAATATTTACAACAATAGTATTCCATTAGCTTTATTTAATATAAAAGTTATAATGTAAGATCATGCCAAACTAGTTGATATGGTGTTAGGTAGGTAGGAAGGAAGGAAGGTAGGAAGGAAGGAAGGAAGGATGTAAGATCATGCCAAACTAGTTGATATGGTGTTTTATTGACTATTTACTGTTTTTAAGCAACGTTCAATTATTTGGTACAAAGTTTTTATGGTTACACCACTTAGACATTTTTACCATAATCCTCTAATATATTCTTCTCTCTAAATGGATTAAAAGCAGAAATTTGATGCTGGGTCCACAAAATAAAAGAATGTGTGAAGTTATTCATACGTTTATTTTCACATTTTAACCCTTTAAATTTAAACTAAACCACATCCTTTGACATTTAGTATCGTATTTAGTAAGTATTTTTCTGTCTTAATAAAACATGTGATTTGATTTTTACAGCTTGTTGTAGAAAGAAAGAAAGAAAGAAAGAAAGAAAGAAAGAAAGAAAGAAAGGGGGAAGATGAGACAGATGGGGAGGAGGAAGAGGAGAAAGAAAGGGAAGAGGAGAGAGAAAGGGAGGAGGAAGAGGAGAAAGAAAGAGGAGGAAGAAAGAGGAGGAAGATGAGGAAGAAAGAGGAGGAAGAGGAGAAAGAAAGAGAAGAAAGAAGAATAAGAAGAAAGAAAGGGAGGAGGAAGAGGAGAAAGAAAGAGGAGGAAGAGGAGAAAGAAAGGGGGGAGGAAGAGGAGAAAGAAAGAGAGGAGAAAGAGGAGAAAGAAAGGCAAGAGGAAGAGGAGAAAGAAAGAGAAGAGGAAGAGGAGAAAGAAAGAGAGGAGGAAGAGGAGAAAGAAAGAGAGGAGGAAGATGAGGAAGAAAGAGGAGGAAGAGGAGAGAGAAAGAGGAGCAAGAGGAGAGAGAAAGAGGAAGAGGAAGAGGAGGAAGAAAGAGAAGAAAGAAGAATAAGAAGAAAGAAAGAGAGGAGGAAGAGGAGAAAGAAAGAGAAGAATAAGAAGAAAGAAAGAGAGGAGGAAGAGGAGAAAGAAAGACAAGAATAAGAAGAAAGAAAGAGAGGAGGAAGAGGAGAGAGAAAGGGAGGAGTAAGAGGAGAAAGAAAGGAAAGAGGAAGAGGAGAAAGAAAGAGGAAGAAGAAAGAGGAGGAAGAGGAGAGAGAAAGGGAGGAGGAAGAGGAGAAAGAAAGAGAAGAATAAGAAGAAAGAAAGAGAGGAGGAAGAGGAGAAAGAAAGGGAAGAGGAAGAGGAGAAAGAACGAGAAGAACGAGTAGAATAAGAAGAAAGAAAGAGAGGAGGAAGAGGAGAAAGAAAGGGAAGAGGAAGAGGAGAAAGAAAGGGAAGAGGAGAAAGAAAGAGAAGAATAAGAAGAAAGAAGAGAGGAGGAAGAGAAGAAAGAAAGAGGAGGAAGAGGAGAGAGAAAGGGAAGAATAAGAGAAAGAAAGAGAGGAGGAAGAGGAGAGAGAAAGGGAGGAAGAAGAGGAGAAAGAAAGGGAGGAGGAAGAGGAGGAAGAAAGAGGAGGAAGAGGAGAGAGAAAGGGAGGAGTAAGAGGAGAAAGAAAGGGAAGAGGAAGATTAGGAAGAAAGAGGAGGAAGAGGAGAAAGAAAGAGAGGAGGAAGAGGAGAAAGAAAGAGGAGAAAGAGGAGAGAGAAAGGGAGGAGGAAGAGGAGAAAGAAAGGGAAGAGGAAGAGGAGAAAGAAAGAGAAGAATAAGAAGAAAGAAAGAGAGGAGAAGAGGAGAAAGAAAGGGAAGAGGAAGAGGAGAAAGAAAGAGAAGAAAGAGAAGAATAAGAAGAAAGAAAGAGAGGAGGAAGAGGAGAAAGAAAGAGGAGGAAGAGGAGAAAGAAAGAGAGGAGGAAGATGAGAAAGAAAGGGAAGAGGAAGAGGAGAAAGAAAGGGAAGAGGAAGAGGAGAAAGAACGAGAAGAATAAGAAGAAAGAAAGAGAGGAGGAAGAGGAGAAAGAAAGAGGAGGAAGATGAGAAAGAAAGAGAAGAATAAGAAGAAAGAAAGGGAAGAGGAAGAGGAGAAAGAAAGAGAAGAATAAGAAGAAAGAAAGAGAGGAGGAAGAGGAGAAAGAAAATGAAGAGGAAAAGGAGAAAGAAAGAGAGGAGGAAGATGAGGAAGAAAGAGGAGGAAGAAAGAGGAGGAAGAGGAGAGAGAAAGAGAGGAGGAAGAGGAGAAAGAAAATGAAGAGGAAGAGGAGAAAGAAAGAGAAGAATAAGAAGAAAGAAAGAGAGGAGGAAGAGGAGAAAGAAAGGGAAGAGGAAGAGGAGAAAGAACGAGAAGAAAGAGAAGAATAAGATGAAAGAAAGGGAGGAGGAAGAGGAGAGAGAAAGGGAGGAAGAAGAGAAAGAAAGAGGAGGAAGATGAGGAAGAAAGAGGAGGAAGAGGAGAGAGAAAGGGAGGAGTAAGAGGAGAAAGAAAGGGAAGAGGAAGAGGAGAAAGAAAGGGAAGAGGAAGAGGAGAAAGAAAGAGAGGAGGAAGATGAGGAAGAAAGAGGAGGAAGAGGAGAAAGAAAGAGGAGGAAGATGAGGAAGAAAGAGAAGAAA
>NC_070590.1:3138469-3160969 GCF_027409825.1 Scomber japonicus | reverse complement strand
GTTCATGCATCTAAAACATGAAGCTGTTTATTTGGACATGGCTGAATTTTCTGTTTACTTACAACTGAAGCTGCAACTAATGATTATTTTTATTATCAATAAGTCACATCAGAGTTTATTTTTACAGCAAGACAACATCTACTACCGTTAGACCCTCCATTCAAATGAGGAACTCCTAAAAAAAAAAAACCCAAAAAAAACCCTTTTAACGAGGTCAAATAGAAAGAAACAGGAAGAGAAGCAGAGGAGTGATCCCTCTCTCAGGACAGGAAACAGATGTGTGTACAGAATAAACCAAGATATAAAAATGACAGCATGAAACAGGATGACAGAATTAGATCTAAAATTCAGAAATAAATCTGCAGATGTATTTAAATATCTTGTTTTGTCCAAATAACAATCCAAAACCCAACTATGTTCAGTTTAATATCAGAAAAGTATATTTTAGATTTAGGATAGCATCTATGAGTCAAGGTGTATTTTCTGAGACTTTAAAAAGCTCCTTTAAAAATATCACAGAAGACATTAGAGAGGCTGTGATTCACTGCTAATAACAAATAAACTGAGCTTGAAGATAACGGACTGGCTTTTTAAACTGATTTCCTTGATTCGGCTCATTTCAGTCCACAGTGAAAACCGTTTTAACCCTGCAGAGTCGACCAGAGGAGAGAAAGAAACACAAATAAATGAAACCTGAAAAAACAAACAAAAAAAAACTATCTGAAAAAATAGGATTCGGTTGCTTAATTGACTTTTTTGGTGAAAAATATGAATGAAATTGTAAAAAAATAACTAAAAAATACATTAAATAGAGAAGAAATGTAAAATTAAAAACAAACTTGAGTTTTATTCTAATTTAAAAACATAAAAAACAGACATAAGAGCATTGAAGTTGCAGCAGGAAATAGAAATCCTCCAAATTAAAAGAACAAGCAAGCTCTGCTGTCACATTTCATCTTCAGATCTTTGTCTCCATCTGGTGTTCAGTTTGAAAAGCAGCAGCAGTTTGATTATTATCTCATTGATCTCAGCTTATCATTGATTTATGAGTAGAGTCTCACTAAAATGTCAAAAAATTGCCTTTTCTCTTTCCTCCTTTTCTGAATATTACAACTTTCCTCCTTTATTGTAATTCTAATATCCTATCAAACACAGAAAGCCCTGAGATCCTCCACAGCTGATCATTTGATTGTGCTGAGTGAGCTGCATGTTATGTATAAAAAGGGGATGTATACATTAAGATAAGTTAAGATAAGTTAAGATGCATACTATCTTTATTGATCCCACTTGGGGGAAATTAAAATTGTGCAGCAGTACAGTAAAAAAAAGTAGCAGCATAAGAGTAAAAGTGATAAAGTAAAAAACTATATGCAGTTAACAATCTCTGTGTAAATAAATCTGTGCTCCTTCTGGGGCTCCACCCCCGAATTCATGGACGCGCATTGTCATGGTAACGGATGTAACGCGTCTGCAGCGGGACGGTAAGTTAGCTTCAGTTTGATAGCAGCATTTACTGCTCTGATAGTACAGGTGGCTAGCCTGGCTAACACCAGACCGCGTCTCAATCTCATGTGAGGTTATTGTGATAGCAAACCTGTGTTTATATGTCTTCATGACTGTAAACACTTTGAAAGCAGTGAACAAACACCAGATACACAACCAGCAGCTACACAGCAGCTACGTTGTAGTTTACGTTAGCACGCTGCTAACGTTAGCTGCGACGCTAACGTGCAGAGCGTCAACATAGATATATATATTGACAGAATATCTATGGAGCGTCAAACAGCTGTAGTAACAACTCTGCTACTTTACAGCTAGCATCACAACAACAACATATCCTGACTAACTAGACAGTGAGCTGAATGTCAGCAGGTAACGTTACAGTTGATGTGAAGCAGAGCTGATGTTACTCACCTGTCCGGCAGAGCAGCGTCCGCCTTCACTCTGCGTCGATCCCTCCGCCCGGTCTCCGTCGGGTCTTCGTCTGGCCCTCCGCCGTAGGAATAAAACCACACTGATGTGTCCGCGGGTCCTTGTCTGGTTAAAGTTCTTCTTTTATATTAAATGTTCTTCTAACTTTCTCTTCTCTGGATGTTTCTTGGTCACCTCTCCGTCTCCACTATGTTTGTAACGGTCCTAACTGACGTTTCTAGCTCTGACTGCGTCACTACATAGCTCCGTAAATTTAACGTTATTCTGCAGCAGAGAATGAGAAGTTGTCTCTTTAATTTTGTCATCTGTTTTCTGAATTTTGTGTGTTTAATATATATAATATATATATACTTTTTATAACATTCTGTTATTCAATTATACAATCATGATTTTTAAAGTCTCTTTTATGGTTTCTTTTTAAGGTTACTTCTTAATTATAACCTTGCATAAAATTATAATTTGACTCACATCAAATTCGAATTTTATTCTTGTAATTTTACAACTTTTTCATATAATGATAACTTTTCTTTGAAGGTTACAGCATTATTACTCAATCATAGCCTGAAAATGATAGGAAATGTGTTTTTTTCCTTTACTTCAGAGCAGTTATACACTCAAGCTTAAAAAAAAAAATAAAAACAGAAAAACGACTCTGGTTTTATTAACAGATTACTTTTATTATAAATATACAGTGTTAAAATGGAATGGTACCTGACACTGCCAGCCGTTTACCGTTGATAGAAAAAGAAAAATGGAACCGGGGTTTTTGTGCTGCATGTCTGCAAACATCAAAATCACATAAAATATGCAGAAACAGACTTTCAAATCAACAGGAATAACAAAAAAAAAAAAATCCCAAAAAACATTCAAGTCAAACGCCTTGGCGGTCATCGTAGGTGCACACGGAGGCAGGTGACTGAAGATGATAACGGGAAGCGATTTGTTCTCTTCAGTGTCCAAAAGACTTCAGCACAGTTTGTATAAAGAACGACTTCGCTTCGATTACAGTTGATCTGGGGTTCGTCTCGATGAGGAGAGGACAAAAAAAGAAAAAGAAAATAAAAGAAAAAAACATGAGAGGAAATGGTGAAAAAATAAAGAGATCACAGGAAGATGTGACAGAGACATTCATCTGTACTAAACATCCAACAGTTTAAAGGTGCCACACGCAGCTTTTTTAACATTAGTTTGACCTCACGATGATGAAAAAAGTGGTTTATTAACTTTGTTAAATAAAGATTGCATTTCCTACAAGCCTCTCCTTTTGTTAAATATGTTTTATTTTACTTTTACCAGTTTTACAACCAGGAATTAACATGATGACATTTCTTAATTTTGAATTTAATAAAGAAATGTCAAGAATTCACAGATTCTGCCTCCTAAAAAGTGTGAAAATTAAACAGAATTATCTTTGGATGCTGCTCAGGAGAAGAAATAAAGGCAACTCTGAGACATTTTTCTGTATTTTTGGATATCATATACTGTAACCCAGGAATAGTTTAATAAAGAAATAGATAATGGAAGGGCTTATTAAAGTTGCAGCCTTAGATGTTTCAGAGTTTACTTTAAAGATTTGAGATGGTCGTGCGTTTTTTCACAGTTAACAATTCACATATATTAAAAATGTCACATGTGGCACCTTTAATTTGATCATTAATCTTCATGAATGTCCGCTCACTTCGATGAATCACATCACTGAAACCTGAGCCGCTCTGATGTCCGTCTGGCCCCCCAAACGGCCACTAGGTGTCCCTGTTGTCGAGTCCTTTTAATTAAAAAAAAAAAAAAGGTCCAGTTCGCTCCGACAGACACGGCCCATCTCCCATCGTGTCATCACACAGCGTCATTAAAACATCACAGGACAACAGTTGTTCAAGTCAATGGCATGAAGGCTTTTAAAGATGAGCAAATTTTTAAACTTTCATTTGCTTTGAAACTCCAATTTTCACTCCAAAGTATCAGGCACTTATTTTTAATTACTTTTACATAAATGAACAGTGCCGTTCAAGATCCGATGCTGAAGTAGTGTGCAAAACACTGGATATAACAAATCTGTTTTTAACATGCATAACAAAATGTAAACATTTAAATCTTAAACTTTATCAAAAAAAGGAGAAAAAAAATGAAATTATACCTAAAAGAAACCTTTACAAACTAAAGCTTAAATAACCAAAAGAAGGAGAGAAAAATAAAAATAAAAACTATTCAACTCTCGTACTGGTTTAACATGCTGCTCAACTCTACACTACGAGATCTCCCCTACCAGTTTTTAAAAAGACACACCAGGACGTTACAGCCCTGTGTGGCATGACGAAAAAAAAAGAAAAAAAAAACATGCAGAAAAAATAACTAAAACAAAAAGGAAAATGTTCAGGAGATCCGGGGCTGAGACATTGAGATAAAACTGGTCCAGTGAGGCTCCCAGTTTGGGTCGAACGCTCAAAAAAAAAAAAAAACAGCCGGTTCGTACGACGTCTGAAGGCAAAAGTGTTCGAAGCTTTGCGCTCGAAGACATTCATCGTGTTGCACTCGTTTTTTACATAAATAAGAAAACATGTAAAGCTTTTTTTTTTTTGAAAGATCTTGAAGAAGTAGTTGTTCAAAACCCGATCGTATTGGATTTTAAAGGCCCAATCTGTGGATTTAGGGACATGGATGATGACTTTTACTAGGGTCTGTAATCTTTAACCTTAATAATTTGTCACTCCGATAGCTAGCGTTCATTTTTTTAAGGCGGCTCAAACATGTCGTCCGTTCAAACAATAAAATCAACAGTCGTCTGCAAAGAATCGAGATGCTGCTTTTGTCTACTACCATGGTTTAAAGATTACGAACAATTTTGATGATGAATCTGGTGACGTTATTGTCGTAAAGCTGCGCTGTGCTAGACAAGACAGATTGACAGGCGTAGCAACAGTCGCTAAGGGGGGGGTGGGGGTGGGCTGTCTTAGCGAAGGATCAATCCCAACATCGGAAAGGTGTTTGACTATGTCGTCTAATATCTGCGGGTTGTAACTGATGATTTCCGTCACTTCCCGAAACCAACAATCCACTTTTACACCTTGTGATTGGTTAGGTGTTTAAAAGTAGGTGGAGTTTAACTGTTTCTCTCTTTATCCCAGTTTGTTTATGTGACTTTTTTTGGGGGGGGGGGGGGGTAGATCAATCTGGATATTTAGTGAAAAAACTGAAGCTACGATACTGCACACGTAGAAATTTTTCGGGACAGATGTGAACTACAATGACCAAGGTGCATTTTAGCAAGCATCAGCCAATCACAGAGCTGCAAATTTGGTCACATGTGCCACTAATGGAGGTGTTAATAAAGCTGATTTTAGCTGATCTTACACAATCACTGATTAAACACCTGCAAAGGCTCATGGGTATTGTAGTATTTCTTAGCAGTCTGCCAAAATCACGAATTATAGTTTAAACTAGTGGCCTGTATGAGATTATGAGATTATCCGGGAGAGTTTCTACGTTAAGTAACATCTGACGAGATTATTAAAAGAAATATTTTAAATGGGAATACAGGAAATCAACAACCTCTTCTTCTTCTTCAGTGGTGGCACACTACTAAAAAGCTTTACCATCGCCTCTAACCGTTATTACCTCCTGTTAAAAATCCCTCCATCTCTCTCTGAAGCTGCTCAGAAAACAGTAGGAACTTTTTTTTAGTTTTTTTTAAAGTCTTTTGCCTTCAGACGCGATCGTACGAAGCAGCCTTTTTACTGCTCGAGCTCGACGCCGGGAAGCTGCTGCAGAAACACCTTTTAACACCTTAATAAATAAAGGTTTTTACTGACAGGATGAAAGCAGAGTAAGACACAATATATATATATTTTTTAATCCGTTGTAAGATTATTATCGCGTGTGGTGGAAGATATATTAAATCTTACTGCATTGATAATAAAAATATGACTTATCTGAAGAAATAAATCACCTTACTGTTGCTGCTCCTCGAGCGGAGGAGGAAAAGTGACATTTCTTAAAGCAAAAAACAATGAAAAATAATGACTTAATATCCTGAAATAGTTGTGACTTCAACATATTGACAAATGTTACTGGAATGCATGTGTTGTAGTGTGCGTGTGGAGGTTTCTGATCATTTCTTGACGGATTACATTTTGCTTTGGTGCATCTGCCCAGCTATTAACAACTAAAAAGTATACATATCTGTACTCATGCATTCGTTCACAAACAATTCATATCTGTCTCACATGATGCCAAGAGTCAAATAATATAATAGAAGAAGAAAATAAACTGCAAATATTTTCATTAGAAGTCGATAAACCGTGAAATTTAGTTCTTTGACAAAATAATAATTTCCCACTTGCTTCAGAAGATTTTGAGACAGAAATTAAGATTTTAAGACTGAGATGAAAATTATTTGCAGCTACATTTAAAATAAAAAAACCGACAGTATGGCAACAGCTACATAAACTAACAAATAAACAGCACCAGTTCATTTCGGTGTCGTAGTTGATTTCACTACTTTAACTCTTTGTAAAAATAATAACCATAATGTAGGAAGAAGAAAAGAAAAAACATGAGATATATAAATATGGAGAAAACAGTAGGTGTGCAAATCTGAACCAACATCTGTGACAGAAAGGAAAAAACTTAAATTAAAAAAAAAGGAAATTAAAAGGCTGCAATTAAAGGGATACCTTAAATTTTTTAAACGCTACACAAGGTTTTTTTTTTGTCATAGTAATGAGGGGTTATAGTTGGGCTGTTGGCACTTAAGATGAGAAAGAAGAAGAAGAAGAAGAAGAAACAGGGCGGATAATGTGAGGGGAAAAAAAACGCCAACATGTTCTTTGGTGAAGTGGAGTGAACGCCGAAGGTTTGATTTCTTTGCTGGTATATTGTAACATAAAGATCTGTATCTGGATATTTTATCTGATTCTGTCTTAAAAATCACACTTGTGTAACACTTATTTTCATTATCGATTAATCTGTTGATTCATTTTCTGAAGTAATCGATGAGTTATTTGATCTTAAAATGGTTAAAAAGTGTCCAAGGTGACGTCTTTTGTCCACGAGTCCAAAAATATTCAGTTTACCGTCAAAAGAGGATGAAAGAAACCAGAAATATATCACATATTAGATGCTGGAACCACCATTTTAACATTATACTCCTTAAAAAATGACTCAAAATAGCTAGCTAACCGTTGTATTACTGGACAGTTGTTAAAACTTGGTGCCTACATTTCAAGTGACATCATTCCAGGCTGTGAAAAAGTCACTTAAACGCCTCGGTGCGCTTCAAAAACGAGCGCTCATTCGGTCGTATAATGGTGTCGCCTTTCGTAAGTTTCCGACAAAGAGATTACGACAGCTTGGATCTACTTTAAAGTGTACAGACGAGTGTGCTCTGCATTTCTGGACAATTATCAAAACCTGGTGGCTTACATTACCCACGACTCAAGTGACATCATTCTAGGTTGAGTTCACAAGAAAGCGCTTTCACACTGCTTAAAACGCTTTCGTAAATTTCCGAAAAAGAGATTACGACAACTTGAATTTACTTTTAACTGTACAGACGAGTGAGACGCAGTGAATGACGAATCGTTGCAGCTCTGGACAGTCATCAAAACCTGGTGGCTTACATTACCCACGACTCAAGTGACATCATTCTAGGTTGAGTTCACAAGGCACGTTTAAAAGTCACCTAAACGCCTTGGCACCGAAAAACCTTTCACACTGCTTAAAACGCTTTCGTAAATTTCCGAAAAAAGAGATTACGACAACTTTAAAGTGTGCAGATGAGTGCGACACAGTGAATCATTAAGACATTTTGCATATAAAGGTCCGATCACACAAGCTAACGTAATATATCCAGATACAGACGACATGTTCATGATGACTTTCTGTATTTTTCTTGAGGTTAGAAAAACACAGATAACGTCAGGCTTTTAATACCAGGTGGAAATGGGAGTCTAAGTGTGTCCAAATGCATGCTGGGAAAGACTACCCAGCCCCCCCGACTCCACTCCACACACACACACACACACACACACACACACACACATACATACACACACACACACACACACATACACACACACAGGTGAAGGAAATAAAACTAAGAACCTGAGGTAGTCTGCATGTTTGGGCTACATGTTCATGTATGATCTCTGCTGATGTGTTTTTCTTCTTATGCGCCAAACAACCTGAAACGTGTGAAGGCGTGACGATGGCGCCACCGTGTGGCAAAGCAGGAGGGCTGGGTATCAGAGTAGCAATGATCAATCACTTTAATAGATCAACTTTATCATAATCAAATTATTGGTCATTTTTGGAGCAAAAATGCAGAAAATATGTAGTTTTCAAACATTTGAACACTATTTTCTCATTTAATAGACAACGTGATTAATTAAAATGAATCATTAGTTTGAGCTACTAAGGACTGAGTCTCAATACTACAGACCAGCATTGATCAAAAAGTCACGTACAGAGAACTGCGATCAGATTTATTCTTACCAGAGATCTAAATCCTCATTCTACAATTTCAGCCGTGTTTTGAAGGTTTTGAAGGAAACGTACCCAGCCCTGCCGAGGAGTGAAGTCAAACTAAACAGGTCCAACATCAAGGTATCTCTTTAAGTGAATGTTTGAAGCCGGCGATGACAGATCGCAGGCCAGTTAAGGCACGTATGTGTAAGAAAAAGGGAGTTTATATAATTTCAGCTAACGAGCAGGACTATAGAAACGCTTCACTTAACGAGCTATAATGTGAAGACTGAGGAGCTTTTCACTCGGAGCTCCAGATAACATCTAAACACTTTATCAGAAAATAACTATTTCTCTACAGAAGTAGAGTACAATTTAAAAATGAAGCTACCAAACTACAGTACACTCTAGATGCTAATTAATGAAGTCTTGATGCATAGCATCACCCATAGATGTAATATTGATTTTGATTTTACATAATAAGGATCTTATTCAATATTTCACTGTAACATTGAATAATGGAGTTAATAGTGTTATGGAGGGTTATGGCAGTGTTTGTTAGAGTCACAGTCTCGCTCCTGTTTCTTTTTTTAACCTTAAAGAGACAGAAATAATCAGAGAAATGAAGAGAAACTGATTTGTGATTGTCATGAGTCTCTTTGTCGACATTCCTCTGCAAAGTTCAATCAATGATGTGATCGAAAACCACAAAAAAACAAAAAAAAAACAGGAAATAACAAAGAGACAGAAACAGAAAGAAGTTCAGATGTTCTCAAAGATGAAGAAAAGAAACATCCCTGCTTCGAGTATTCAGGCTCCAACATGAGCCGATCCACCACTGAAGCTCCCAACGCTGGATACAACTTTCCAGATTCCAAATCCTCCACGTATCCGACAGCTTTTCCATCCCATAATGCTAAAAAACAACAGTGTTTGAGGGCTCTTCAGCTCTGCTGGGCCAGAACCAGAGCGGTGGGCTGCGGCAGGACGGGGCTCGGCAGCCCTTTGCTGGAGGCTTCAACATCACACTCCATTTTCTCTACGTCTCCAATCTGCTGGCCTCCGAAGTCCTCCATCTGACCCACGGAGGAGATCGCCGAGCTCTTCGCTTCCTCCTTAACATCCTGGATTCCCGTCTCGACGTCTTCGCCTTTAACAAACTCCACCGCTATGGTCGTGGACTCCATCTGCGTCGGATCTTTCTGCTCCAACTTCTCCGTGTCGCGTTGCTCCGCTTCAGCCACGTCGTCCTCCTTCTTCACTTCTTTCTTTACTCCTCCGTCGCCTCGCTCTTTTGCAGTCCGCTGGGTTTCAGCCTCGGATCCGGGAGGAGGAAGGAATTTCCCGAACCTCATCCCGGTCAGATCCTCCTCGAGCTTCACCTGGAAGGGTGGCAGCCCGAGCAGGAAGGCCCTGATCCTGCTGGGGGAGCTCAGGTCCGCAGGTTCTTCTTGGTTCTTCATCTCCACCTCCTGGACTCCTCCTCCACTCCCTCCACAGCTGGACCGGCTGCTCGGGCTGAAGTCCTCCGCCGGCTCCGCTCTGGGTCTCTTGGCTGACGGCTGATCTGCGTTGGGTTCCGGTCCGTCTGTGCTGGGTCTCTTAGTCGTGAAGCGCTTGCTGAGGTTGAGGGGGAGGGCCTGCTCAGGGGGAGGGGTGATGGGAGAACAGGGGGGCTTGGTGCTCAGGTCCTGGGACAGCGCCTCAGACAGCCGGCGGGTGAAGGTCTGGAACTGAGACGAGTCCAGACGAGTCCTCATCAGCTGCCGGACCTGAACGCTGCAGTCCAGATCCAATGGCAGCACCCGTAGAGGCGGCAGAGGAAGCCGGTTCCTTGCGTCCCGGCCGCCCCCTCTCTGCGCCGCCTCGTCCACGTTGCACCCAGAGCAGCGGTTGTGGAGGTGGGGCGGCTGGTGAGGCTGAGGCTGGAGCTGGTCCCCGCTTGGATGAGGGGTATCCGGGCTTCCGCTTTTAGGCTGCAGGGTGTAGATGGTTGTGTGGTGTTGGGTCGGGTCTTGAGGCGTCAGGGCCGGGCTCTCCAGGTTCCTCTGGAAGCCCACGCGGCTCCTCAGGACGTCCAGGGGACACAGGCCTTTGATGGGGCTGAAGCCGCCCAGAGACCCGCCGACGAAGTGACGGGGCAGAGCGGAGAGCAGCACGCCCGGAGTCGCACACTCCACCCGGTCCTTCAGGTCCTTGGGTTTGGGCTGGAAGGGGAGGAAGGGGGCGGACATGGGCGAGAGGTCCGGGGTGAGGGGCATGTTGGCGGGGAGGACGGCCGGCTGGACAGGCTGCAGGGAGGGAGTCTGGAGAGGCTGCGGCACCTGAGAGGAACCACAGAAGAAGAAGAAGAAGAAAGAGGTCAATGGAAGGTGAGTCGCTGCTGTTTTAACCTTCGTGTCGTCCTCCCGGGTCAAATTGACCCCGTCTGTTTAGACTGTTCCTTCTTTCCTCCCTTCCTTCCTTCCTTCCTTGCTTCCATCTGTCCTCCCTCCTTCTCTCTTTCTTTCCTTCCTCCCTCTTTCCTCCCTTCCTTCTTTCCTCCCTCCATCCCCTTTTCTTCCTTTCTTCTGTCCTTCCTTACTTCTCTCTTTCTTTCTTCCCCATTACCTTCCTTCTTTCCTTCCTTCCTTCCTTCCTTTTTTCCTTTCTCCATCCCTCCCTCATTCCTTCTTTTCTCCCTCCCTCCCTCCCTGCCACCTTTCCTTCCTCCCTTCCTTCCTCCTTTCCTTCCTTCTTCCCTCTCTTGCTTTCTTCCCCATTACCTTCCTTCTTTCCTCTGTCCTTCTTTCCTTCCTTCCTTTTTTCCTTTCTCCATCTCTCCTCCCTTCCTTTTTTCCTTTCCTCGCTTCCTTCCTCCTTCCTTTCCTTTCTTGCTTCTCTCCTTCCTTCCTCCTTTCCTCCCTCCCTCATTTCCTCCCTTCCTTTACTTCCTCCCTTCTTCCCTCCTTTCCTTCCTTCCTTCTTCCTCCCTCCCTTCCTTCACTCGAGGACAACAGGAGGGTTAAAGACAAGGACTGATTTCATTTAGGTTTCTGCTGTTTACTCAACTCTGGATCAAGTTGACTGATCAATAAAAAACGATTCATGGCGGCAGTATTTTACTTTTTGGGCTCTAAAACTGTATTGTCTGTTTTTAATAGTGTTTGGAGAACAATGAAGCTCTATGGCACAGAGGGATTAGATGAACGAGGCTTAAACACACAAAATCCATCGTTAAGCTAAAAAACACTGATCGACCGGAAAAACAACTCTCAGCTCACATCTGACTCGGTTTAAAAGACTTTAAAAACATCTGTTAGACTTAACTACTACTTCAGTTTTGGAGCTTTGAGATTTCCCTTTGTGTTATTTAGATGTTTCATTTTGCTGTGAAACTTGAATTTAACTGGATCACAGCTGCTGTTCTGTTCTGTTCTGCAGGTGTTAGGTAGTGTTAAATTCGTCATTCGTTTTTTTTCCATGACTAAAACGAGACGATGACGAGACGGCACCAATGTCCTTAAACACCGACTGTGACTAAATTAACACGCATTTATGTTTGACGAAAAAAAACGAGACTACTAATCTACTTCATTAAATAAAATGTCTGTATTTTTTCGTCAAAAAATGAAGAGACAAAAAAATGATATAGTTTCTCTACTTCTAAATTACAATCCAAGTTGCACTGTTAACCCTCCTGTTGTCCTCAGGTCAAGGAAGGACAGAAGGAAGGACAGGAGGAAGAAAGGAAAAGAGTAAGGAGGGAGGGAGGGAAGGAAGGAAGGAAGGAAGGAAAGGAGTAAGGACGAAAAGAGGAAGGAATTTAGGACAGAAGGAAGGGAGGAAGGAAGGAAGGAGGAGGGAGCAAAGAAAGAGGGAAGAAGGAAGGAAAGAAGGAACAGGCAAAATTGATGGGGTCAATTTGACCCGGGAGGACAACACAAGGGTTAATACAGTTATTACGGCAGCCAAATCAAATCTGAATGAGTGCCTTTAGGCTACCGTAATTACTGCAGTAGAAGCACACTCAAACAAACCAATTTTGCACAAATGTTGATTTGGTCATTTTCTTTTATTTTTGTGCTTCTTTTGTGGTTCAGTAGGCTGCGTAGACTAGTGGCGCTTTTCTACTACACAGTTCCAGCACAACTCGGCTCGCCTCGGCACGGTTCCAGGAACGACCTTTTCCATTACAAAGAAGTACCTACTCAACGTGGGCGGGGGTCGTCATAGCACGGCTCCGCAAAGATGCTGTGACTTCGTTTTATACGCAACACATAAACAATGGAGGACATGGAGGCAGTGGTGTACTTGCTGCTGTATGTGGCTTTCTGTCACACACAAAGCAAGAACATTGAGCCGTATGGCTGTAACGTTGTTGTTGGTATTTAAAAATGGCGGGTTTGATTCTTGTGTGGGACGGCTCATAATTCTTCCAGTGACAACTCTTCTGACCAATCAGAAGCCGGCAGTCTGTTGACGTCATATTTTAGTATCGGCTCGGCTCACTTGGAACCTCAGCAGAGCAGGTACTAAAAAAAGTACCAGGTACCAGGTACTATCCCTGGTGGAAACGCAAAAAAAACTGAGTCGAGTCGAGCTGAGTCTTGCTGGAACTGCGTAGTGGAAAAGCTCCATAAAATGACGTCTATTGCTTAGACTAGATTGACTGAAATGTTCAGTAAAATGAATCTGCTTTCAAAGACTAAAAAGAGACCAGATGAAAAGACTAAAATGGGCTTCATTGACCAAAACTAGACTAAAATACTTTGAGTTTTCTTTTAACTAAAACTGTTGACTAAAATGTGACCAAAAAAAGTATACAGTGGACTAAATATGACTAAAACTAATAAGGGCATTTGACACAGGACTGACACAGTAGTCTAGAACACTAGTCTGAAGTGAGTATTAAGAGTCTGTGTGATGATGATGATGATGATGATGATGATGACGATGAGGATGACGATGTGGGTGTGTTGTTTTCTTACCCTGTGTGTGCTGCTGGGGGTCGGTCCAGGTCTGCCTCTGGGTGGGATCAGCGTACACTCTGCGGTGGCGCTAACTTTAGCTTTAGCCTGCTGCTGAGCCATCAGCTTGGCCTGAGCGATCAGCGTGGCTTTGTTACGTTTGCCCGGCGGCCGACCGCGACCTCTCTTCACCACCACGGTGCCGTCTGCCGTCACGATCTGCTCAGAGACACAGGAAAGGAACATGATGGCTATGGATTTCATTCTTCCTTCCTATCCTCCCTTTCTTCATTCATTCTTCCCTCCCTTTCTTCCTTCCTATCCCCCCTTTCCTTCCATCTGTCCTTCTTCCCTACTGCCTTCTTTTCCTTCCTTCCTATCCCCCCTTTCCTTCCATCTGTCCTTCTTCCCTACTTCCTTCTTTTCCTTCCTATCCCCCCTTTTCTTCCTTCCTATCCCCTTTCCTTCCATCTGTCCTTCTTCTCTATTTCCTTCTTTTCCTTCCTTCCTCCCTTTCTTCCTTCCTATCCCCCCTTTCCTTCCATCTGTCCTTCTTCCCTACTTCCTTCTTTTCCTTCCTTCCTATCCCCCCTTTCCTTCCATCTGTCCTTCTTCCCTACTTCCTTCTTTTCCTTCCTTCCTCCCTTCCTATCCCCCCTTTCCTTCCATCTGTCCTTCTTCCCTACTTCCTTCTTTTCCTTCCTTCCTATCCCCCCCTTTCCTTCCATCTGTCCTTCTTCCCTTTCTTCCTTCCTTCCTTCCTTCCTTCCTTCCTTCCTTCCATCTTTTTAATAATCCATGCCCACATGAGGCCCATATTGAGTTGTATGTGACCCTTGAAAATGAAAATGAGTTTGACCCCTCTGATTTAAAGGTGGAGTACAGATACTCAGCTGTAGTGGCGATATTAAGACACTTAAATGAAATAGCAAAGGGTAAATGTGTAAATGTAGAAGCCTTTTCTGAGCTACTCACAGTGCGAGGAGGAGGAGGGATCAGGATCTTCTTGGGTTTGGGTCCTGGTTTTCTTCCCCTCTGAAGCGGTTTCCTTCCTCTGATCCCTCTGGGCTTTGGTGGCAAGGGGGATTCTGGGACTTTGAGTTCGGTTCCTCCCGCTCTGAGATGCTCCTCGTAAGGAAGCATCAACCTGAGAGACAAACACAGTTATGAAGAAGGGTTTAATGCTTATATACACAAAGAATTCCTTCCTTCTTCTTCCCTCCCTCCCATCCTTCTTTCCTCTGTCCTCCCTCCGTTCCCGCCTTCCTTCCTCCCTCCTTTCCATCCATCCTTCCTTCCTTCCTTCCTTCCTTCTTACTCCCTTCCTTCCTTCTTTCCTTCCTCCTCCTCCCTTCCTCCCTCCTTTCCATCCTTCCTTCCTTCCTTCCTTCCTTCTTACTCCCTTCCTTCCTTCCTTCTTACTCCCTTCCTTCCTTCTTTCCTTCCTCCTCCTCCCTTCCTCCCTCCTTTCCATCCTTCCTTCCTTCCTTCCTTCCTTCTTACTCCCTTCCTTCCTTCTTTCCTTCCTCCTCCTCCCTTCCTCCCTCCGTTCCCGCCTTCCTTCCTCCCTCCTTTCCATCCTTCCTTCCTTCCTTCCTTCTTACTCCCTTCCTTCTTCTTCATCTTAGGTCCCCATCATCATATAAAACAGAACATACAGGAAATAAGTACAAAATTGAGAGAGCCAGGTTCCTGCTATTGCTCAAGTGTAAGGGGAGGTCTGTTTTTTTAATACTGCATTACATTGTATTCTAATAAGAAGACTAATAAATAATGATATATGGTCATTATAGCATTGCTAAAACAACTAATCTAATGGAGGCCTCAGACTTGTCAGAGAGGACTGTGTGTTTATCTGTAAATAGCAGGAAAATCTATCAAATTCAAGTTAAAAATTGACATTTCCACATCTAGGCATGGGCCGGTATGAGATTCTGGCGGTATGATAACCATAAGTAAAAATATTACGGTATTGCGGTATGGTGGTATTGCGATTACAGCTCTAAAATGTTCCTAAAAGGAAGAAAAATAAAGACAGACATGTTAATTTAACCTGAATCTGTAATGACAGTGTGAGGGGTCGTGATACTCTACGCTGCAGCTGCTCCACCTGAGAGATTTCTGACCAGCACTTCCTGTCTTTGACCAGCACTTCCTGTCTTTGACCAGACTAAAAACCGCTCATACCTTAGGAACGGTATGACAGAAAATTTGGCGGTTTCGGTTATTGTGGCTTTTTCAAATCGTGGTGTACCTTGAACAGTTATCATCCCATGCCTATCCACATCATCTTTTTTTCAGCTGACACATCTCAAAGTCTCTCATCACTTTGCTTATAGTCCGCAGATATACAAGACTATGCTAAAGTCTGAGGCCACCATTAGATTAGTTGTTTTAGTAAATGCTATAATGACCATATAGCATTATCTCACAGTCTCTTTATTAAAATAGAATCAGAAAATACAGGAAGTGTGTATGCAGTATTAAAAAACAGACCTCCCCTTATACTTAAACAATAGCAGGAACTTGACTCCTTTACTCAGTACTCTATATTTAAAACCAGTGTATATAAATGTGTGTGTAGTTGTGTGTCGGACCTCTCGTAGTGTCTCCTGGTGCAGGTTGCGGCGCTAGTGCTACCGGGACATCCTCCCAGCTCGTTATAAACCACTTTCCAGAGACGGTCTGACGTCACCTGTGAACCCCCCCAAAAAAAACAAAGAAGAAGAAGAAGACGACGATGATGATTGGTTTTATACTCCTGAAATGATCCTCTGAATTTTCTCCTGGCACCATGATGAGTTCAACATCATCATCATCATGGTTGTTTAATACTTATAAATCCTTTAACCCTCATATCGTCCTCCCGGGTCAAATTGACCCTGTCTCTTTTGACTGTTCCTTCTTTCTTTCCTTCTTCCTTTCTTTCTTTGCTCCCTCCTCTTTCCATCCTTCCATCCTTTCTTCCATTCCTTCCTTCCTCCCTCCCTCCTTACTCCTTTCTTTCTTTCCTTCTTTCCTTCCTTTCTTCCTTCCTTCCTTCCTTCCTCCCTCCCTCCCTCCCTCCTTACTCCTTTCTTTCCTTCCTTCCTTCCCTCCTAAATTCCTTCCTTCCTTCCCTCCTAAATTCCTTCCTTCCTTCCCTCCTAAATTCCTTCCTCTTTTCGTCCTTACTCCTTTCCTTCCTTCCTTACTCTTTTCCTTCCTTCCTTCCTTCCTTCCTTCTCTCCTAAATTCCTTCCTCTTTTCGTCCTTACTCCTTTCCTTCCTTACTTACTCTTTTCCTTCCTTCCTTCCTTACTTCCTTCCTCCTTTCCTTCCTTCTGTCCTTCCTTGACCTGAGGACAACAGCAGGGTTAAATCATTGTCTCAGTCTCACACTAGCAGGCTAACTTACTACTGAGTTTTTTTTAATACAGAAGCTTAGAGCTCCTCCTAGTGGCTGAAAGTGAGAACTGCACCCCAAACAGCTGTTAATGAACCCTTAATACTAGACTACACAGCTCAACTGGATTAAAGAGAATGATCCCTGTTGTTGAGGTCAGTCATTGTCCAGGTTTCTGAGACTTTTGAGTACATAAATACAAAATAATAATATTTAAATAACTCAAATATTTGCATTAATCCTGTAATGTCCTCCTAGTGGCTGAAAGTGAGAACTGCACCCCGGTAGCTGTTAATGAATCCTTCATACTCGACTACACAGCTCAACTCTTTATTAAAGAACAGAACAAAGCTCATGTTTCCAAGACATTTGAGTACATATATCACATTTACACAACACTTAGTAATAAATTAAAATAACTCTACTAATATTTGTATTAAGCCTTATCTAAATAAAACGTGTTCCTGTCATTTTATTTTAATAATACTGAACGACACACACTCAGACACAGCTCTGGTTTTTCTTATTCAAAGAATTTTAACTACAAATTCAACTTTTAATGTTAAAGTGTGTGTGTGTGTGTGTGTGTGTGTGTGTGTGTGTGTGTGTGTGTGTGTGTGTGTTTGCTTTGCTGCCTTTGTTGAAACTGCAGTCGTTGACGTCAGCAGCAGAAACGCCGTCAGACCGGATTCTCACCTGCAGACGCTTTTCACTCGTCATCAGAAATATGTCAAATAGATTTATAATGTCGCTGCTTTAACTGTGTGTGTGTGTGTGTGTGTGTGTGTGTGTGTGTGTGTGTGTGCGGTATTCCGTTGGATTGATAATAAAATGTACAATAAAATAAAATAGGAGAAAATAAGAGTGATAAAAATGTAATGATAACATGTAGGCTGTATATAATAAAAAATATAAAAATAAAGAGAGTGCATAAAATAAATGAATGAGTAAAATAAAAAAGAGAAATAAAGAGTGAGCTCTAACAGTGTGAAATAAAGGGTTGTGCAGTAAAGCTGCGGTGAGAAGGGAAACACTCTCAGCAGTTAAACTAAACAAACTTTGACGTGACTCACCTTTTCATATCCGCCGAGCCGTTTGACCACAGAGTACATGAGGAAGAGGTCGACTGAGGGCGAGACATGCAAATATAAGGGGGGGGGGGGAGAAAGGGAGAGGGAGAGGGGGAGAGAAAGAGGGAGAAAGAGAGAGAGAAAGAGGGAGAGAGAGAAAGGGAGAGTGAGAGAGAGAGAGGGAGAGAGAGAGAGAAAGAGGGAGAGAGAGAAAGGGAGATTGAGAGGGGGGAGAGAGAGAAAGAAAGAGGGAGAGAGAGAGAGAGAGGGAGAGAAAAATGGAGAGAAAGAGAGGAAGAGAGGGAGAAAGAGAGACGGAGAGAGAGAAAGAGAGAGGGGGAAGAGAGAGAGAAAGAGGGAGAGAGAGGAAGAGAGTGGGAGGGAAAGAGAGAGACGGAGAGAGGGGGAGAGAGAGGGGAAGGGAGAGGGAGAGAGAGAAAGGGAGAGAGAGAGAGGAAGAGAGAGGGAGGGAAGGAGAGAGAGGAAGAGAGAGAGCGAGAGAGAAAGAGGGAGGGGGAGGGAGAGAGACAGATTTAATATTTATATTGATATCTTATTTCAGTTAACAATCTTTTATTTTGAAAATTGACCAGCTGCTCCGTTATTTCTGAGCTTTGAAGTGTTGAAAATAGTCTCAAGAGACGCTTCTGGGACAGACTTTCATCTTCCAGACATCAGGAGCAACCTTTAAAGATGAACAGGACTCACTCTTCTTGAAGCCGAGGTTTGGGACTTTGTGGATGGGCGATCCGTGGCGGTCCATGAAGACGTACAGCTGATCCAGGAACAGCTGTTCTTCAGGATGAGGGAGCCAGCTGCCTTCACAGCCCACCTCCACGCTGCCCATCACGTTCTCCTGACAAAATAAAAGCTCAGTTCAATCAGCCATAACGTTCTCCCGTCAAAATAAAAGCTCATTTCAATCAGCCATCACGTTCTCCCGACAAAATAAAAGCTCAGTTCAATCAGCCATCACGTTCTCCTTACAAAATAAAAGCTCATTTCAATCAGCCATCACGTTCTCCCGACAAAACAAAAGCTCAGTTCAATCAGCCGTCACGTTCTCCCGTCAAAATAAAAGCTCATTTCAATCAGCCATCACATTCTCCCGACAAAATAAAAGCTCATTTCAATCAGCCATCACGTTCTCCCAACAAAATAAAAGCTTAGTTCAATCAGCCATCACGTTCTCCCGACAAAATAAAAGCTCAGTTCAATCAGCCATCACGTTCTCCTTACAAAATAAAAGCTTATTTCAATCAGCCATATGTTCTCCCGTCAAAATAAAAGCTCAGTTCAATCAGCCATCACGTTCTCCCGTCAAAATAAAAGCTCAGTTCAAATCATTTCCTTTCCTTCCTCCCTTCCTCCCTCCCTCTTTACTCCTTTCTTTCCTTCCTTCCTTCCTTCCTCCTTACTCCTTTCCTTCCTTCCTTCCTTCCCTCCTAAATTCCTTCCTTCCTTCCTTCTCTCCTAAACTCCTTCCTCTTTTCATCCTTACTCCTTTCCTTCCTTCCTTCCTTCCTTCCTCTTTTCATCCTTACTCCTTTCTTTCCTCCCTTCCTTTCTCCTTTCCTTCCTTCCTTCCTTCTCTCCTAAATTCCTTCCTCTTTTCATCCTTACTCCTTTCTTTCCTCCCTTCCTTCCTCCCTTCCTTCTCTCCTTACTTCCTAAATAAATAAACAAACCTTCATCCTCTCGATCCATGACTCTGATTGGTTGGAGGTGGGCGAGTCTTTTCCGTCTCGTCCTCTTCTCTTACGAGGTCGTCCTCGCAGACTCAGAGACGGACATCCTGCGGAGACAAACACAAAATATATACGTTCAAAAATCAAACAGGAAGTAAAAATCCTCTTAAATCCTCTTCACTTAAAAACCCTCCTGTTGTCCTCGAGTTAAAGGAGGGAGGAAAGGAGGGAGGGAGGGAGGGAGGGAGGGAGGAGGAGGAAGAAGGAAGGAAGGAAAGAAGGAAGGGAGGATGGAGGAAAGAAGGAAGGGAGGGAGGGAGGGAAGAAGGAAGGAAAGGAGGGAGGGAAGAAGGAAGGAAGGAAAGAAGGAAGGGAGGATGGAGGAAAGAAGGAAAGGAGGGAGGAAGGTAGAAGGGAGGAACCTAAGAAGCTGTTCTTAATTGATTTGGCTGGTTAAATAAAGGTTTAATAATGAAAAAAAGGAAGGGAGGAAGAAGGAAGGAAAGGAGGGAGAGAGAAAGGAAGGAAGGGAGGGAGAGAGGAAGGAAGGGAGGATGGAGGAAAGAAGGAAGGGAGGGAGGGAGGGAAGAAGGAAGGAAAGGAGGGAGGGAAGAAGGAAAGAAGGAGGGAGGGAGGGAGGGAGGAAGGAATGAAAGGAGGAAGGGAGGACGGAGGAAAGGAGGAAAGAAGGAAGGAAGGGAGGGAGGGAGGGAGGGAGGGGAGAAAAAAAAGGAGAGAGGAAGGAAGGAAAGAAGGAGGGAGGGAGGAAGGAAGGGAGGACGGAGGAAAGAAAGAAGGGATGGAGAGAGGGAAGGAGGGAGGGAGGGAGGGAAGAAGGAAGGAGGGAGGGAGGGAGGGAAGAAGGAAGGAGGGAGGAAAGAAGAATTTATCCATAAACTCTCAATGAATTTGCTCCTACTACTATTAAAAGCAAGATCATTTCTTCTAACTGAATAAAAAGAGCCGTGGAGTCTCCAGCAGGGGGCAGCGTTACACAACTACTGACTTATATATAACTTCATTTAAAGGTCTTTTATTTTGGTGGGTGCTGCTTTTACTTCCTGTCTTGATTCCTTTTTAATGCCTTGTTGAAATTAAGACTTAAAGTTGCTTCAATTTGTTTTATTTATGTATTTTTATGTTTCTTTTACTGGTTTCACTGGTTGTTGTTTCTTTTACTGGTTTCACTGGTTGTAGTTTTTTACTGGTTTCACTGTTTTTCTTTTACTGGTTTCACTGGTTGTTTTTCTTTTACTGGTTTCACTGTTTCTTTTACTGGTTTCACTGGTTGTTGTTTCTTTTACTGGTTTCACTGGTTGTTGTTTCTTTTACTGGTTTCACTGGTTGTTGTTTCTTTTACTGGTTTCACTGGTTGTTTCTTTTACTGGTTTCACTGGTTGTTCTTTCTTTTACTGGTTTCATTTCATTGTTGTTTTTTACTGGTTTTACTGGTTGTTGTTTCTTTTACTGGTTTCACTGGTTGTTTCTTTTACTGGTTTCACTGGTTGTAGTTTTACTGGTTTCACTGGTTGTTTCTTTTACTGGTTTCACTGGTTGATTTTCTTTTACTGGTTTCACTGGTTGTAATTTTTTACTGGTTTCACTGTTTTTCTTTTACTGGTTTCACTGGTTGTTTCTTTCTTTTACTGGTTTCACTGGTTGTTTCTTTTACTGGTTTCACTGGTTGTTGTTTCTTTTACTGGTTTCACTGGTTGATTTTCTTTTACTGGTTTCACTGGTTGATTTTCTTTTACTGGTTTCACTGGTTGTTGTTTCTTTTACTGGTTTCACTGGTTGTTCTTTCTTTTACTGGTTTCACTGGTTGATTTTCTTTTACTGGTTTCACTGGTTGATTTTCTTTTACTGGTTTCACTGGTTGATTTTCTTTTACTGGTTTCACTGGGTTTTTTTTCACTGGTTGTAGTTTTTTACTGGTTTCACTGGTTGTTGTTTCTTTTACTGGTTTCACTGTTTTTTTTTCACTGGTTGTTTCTTTTACTGGTTTCACTGGTTGTTGTTTCTTTTACTGGTTTCACTGGTTGTAGTTTTTTACTGGTTTCACTGGTTGTTTCTTTTACTGGTTTCACTGGTTGGTTGATTTTCTTTTACTGGTTTCACTGGGTTTTTTCACTGGTTGTAGTTTTTTACTGGTTTCACTGGTTGTAGTTTTCTGTCCCACTCACTGAACTGCCAGGAGAAGCTGGTGCTGTTCTCCAGCGTCGGGTGGCTGAAAGTGTCCCTGCAGTAAACCACCCTGATGTTTGGTTTCACCCTCACGCCTCCCAGAGCCAGCAGGTGCGGCTCCTGCAGGCCGAGGCCTCGCGCCCGCTCCGCGATGCGTCTCTGCAGCGAGCGGAAACGGCAGTACTGAGGATAACTGAGCACCTTAACGCCATGACCATCCTCCAGCCCGTCTGCAGAGGGAACGCAGAGATACATAGATCAGTTATACAGCAGCTTTCATTCAGGGTTAATAATGTCGGTCAGAGTGTTTCACAGTTTGATGGATAAGCTGATAATAAGAGTGACAAATTAAAATGACAAAGGAGCAAAAAGAAAAATAATTAATAATAAATATAAATAAATAATAGAAAATAATAAAAATAAATATGTCTGTAAATAATATATAATATTATAAAATTAAATAATTAAAAATTAAATATAATAAAACAATAAAAATCAATAAATCTGTAAATAATATATAATATTTAAAAAAAATTAAAAAATAATAAAATAATAAAAATCAATAAATCTCTCTCTATATATATATAAAATAAATAAATATAAAATAAATAAAAATAATAATAAAAAAAATAAAATATGAGAATAAGAGAAAAAAATCATTAAAAGCCAGAATAAAAAAAAATAGATTAAAATAAAAAAGAGAAAATAAAATAAATTTAAATAAATAAATACAAATAAAATAATTATGTATAAAATAATAAATAATAATTATAATAATACATAAATAATTAATAAATAAGTACTAAATGAAAAATGAATAATAAAAGCCAGAG
>NC_070590.1:3130969-3133469 GCF_027409825.1 Scomber japonicus | reverse complement strand
ATCAGGCTTTGAATAAACTTTTTTCTCTTATTCTCATATTATTCCTTTTTAGCATTTTACATTTTATATTATCCTATTACTCTACATGTTTTATATGTTATGTAAAAGTATTTGAAAGAAGCAAATATTTTGAGTCTACACCCTTTTTTATTTATTTAATTCCTAATTAATTAAGTTTTTTGTTTGTCATTGTTTCTAAAAAAGGAGGCGGGTTAAATAAAAGAAATAAACTAAACTTAACTTTAAATATTAAAGTTTATTTAAAGTTTAATTAAAGTAAAACCAGGTCTATATAACCCTTTAAAAGTTGTGTCCACTGCTCCTTTAACTCCTTTAACCTCTGAGTCACAGCTCGTCTGTTTCCTCCCGTTCCAGTTTGTCAGCTGTGATCCTGTTTAGTCCTCGAGGCGGAGACGGACGCTACGAGCCCAACCCCCACCCACTCATCACCCATCATCACAACCCCCACCCACTCATCAACCCATTCATCACAACCCCCACCCACCCACCCAACAAACACCCCCCCCCCTCCCCTCCCCCTCCCCCTCCCCCTCCGCTGGGGCCGCAGCCAGGTGGGAGTTCCTCACATTCCTGCCTCCACAGCAGCCAGGTGTGAGTTCATTAGCACAAGAAGAAAGAAAGAAAGAAAGAAAAAGAAGAAAGAAAGGAAGAAGAGAACTTTTCTACTGAAAGAGTTCTCTGCAGGAGAAGTTACGAATAAATACATTTAAAGTTTAAAGTCTTTTTAAACTGTAGTGAAGTGTTAGAGCCTTGGTTCTTACATGTTAAAAGTTTAATTTAGTTTAAATAAAGTTAATAATCAAATGTTCTTGTGCAGTGACAAACCTACATAGTAATAATATAATTTATTAGTTATTAAGTAATAAATAAATAAAATAAAATAAATAACTCTGTAACAATACAGTTACAAATAAATAAAATAAATAAAATAAATAAAATAAATAAAATAAATAAAATAAATAAATAATAATAGTTACGAATAAATAAATTAAAATAAATAAAATAAATGAATAATAATAGTTACGAATAAATAAATAAAAATAAATAAAATAAATAAAATAAATAAAATAATAATAGTTACGAATAAATAAATTAAAATAAATAAATAATAATAGTTACGAATAAATAAATTAAAATAAATAAAATAAATAAAATAAATAAAATAATAATAGTTACGAATAAATAAATAAAAATAAATAAATAATAATAGTTACGAATAAATAAATTAAAATAAATAAAATAAATAAATAATAATAGTTACGAATAAATAAGTCTGTAACAATACAGTTAGGAATAAATAAAAATTAATAAAATAAATAAATTAGTCTATAAAAATACAGTTATGAATAAATAAAATAAATAAATAAAATAAATCTATAATAATACAGTTACAAATTCAAGTTACTTGTTAGATTATTTAATAGTTTAAATATATAAAGTCACATTAAACTAAAGGCTGCTGTGAGTCTTTAAAAGTCAGGAAAACGCTCCAAATAAAAAGTAAAAAATGCAAATTAAAGAGAATTAATGAGCAAAGATCTATAAAGTATATGTGATGTAATGTGAAGTTTAATATTAATATAAAACCTGCAGCAGACACAAGTTATAAAACACACAGAGAGACTGAATGTACGTCTTTGTTCACTTTCTTAAAATAACATTCAAATATTTGTATCACCTGATCCATTCATCATCATCATCATCATCATTTTCATCATCATATCATCATCGTCTCTTTAAACACAAAGGACAATAAAAATCTAAAAGTTTAAAAAAGCGTCTGATGTAAAATAAAACCACAATAATGTTTTTTTTGGTTTAGTTTTTGTGTCTTGTCTACTTCCTGTTTTATTTTGGTGGGTCTTGGCTACTTCCTGTTTTATTTTGGTGTGTTTTTTCCCAGCTTCCTTCCTTCCTGTTTGTCTGTTATTCTCATTTTTATAAGTTCTTTAATTCATTTTTATCTCTTTTTAATAGTTTTAATCAAGCTTTTATTTAATTTTATTCTACTTTTATTTCATTTTTACTTCTGTTTTGTCTTTTTTAATCTATTTCAACCTCATTTAATAAACCTTTTTTTTTTTCTTATTCTCTCTTATTTTTTGTTTATTTCTTTATTTTCTCTCATTTATTTACTTTTTTTAAACATTTTTTTTTTATAATTCTCTCACATGCATTGGTCTCAACTATATTCTTTTTATTCTGTCATATTATCAGGCTTTGAACTATTAACCTGAATTAAAGCTGCTATATAAATACAGCCAATTTTAAAACAGCATATTTACTCTTTATTTGCATTTATAACTTTTAAAAAGAACATTTATTAAAACTTTCTCTTTCTTCATATTAATGATTCCTGCCTTGTTTTTTTCCACCATAGGAAAAATTAAACCTCTAGATAGAAACGTCCACGGTGGAATATCAAAGTTCACTATGTGGAAAATTTGGTTTGAGACGAGTCATAGGTATTTACATTTGG
>NC_070590.1:3123469-3125969 GCF_027409825.1 Scomber japonicus | reverse complement strand
CTTTAAGAGCAGGGGGGTCAAACATGAGGGCCCGTGGGTCAGAAACTGGGCCGCCGAAGGAGTTAAATAAGGTCCTCCCTCCTTCCTTCCTTCGTTCACTGCATCTGTCCTTTCATTAAAAGGGCCACATGCAACCCAATTTGACCTGATGTGGGGCTGGACCATTAAAAAGAAGTAAGGAAGGAAAACCAGGAATGAAAAAAGAAAGTAAGGAAGGAAAGAAGGAAAAGAAAATAAGCAGGAAAGATAGGAGGAAGGAAGGAAGGAAGAAAAAAAGGAATGAAGAAAGAAGGAAGGAAGGAAGGAAGGAAGGAAGGAAGGAAGGAAGGAAGGAAGGAAGGAAGGAAGGAAAAGAAGATAAGCAGGAAGGAAAAGAAGATACGCAGGAAGGAAGGAAGGAAGGAAGGAAGGAAGGAAAGAAGGAAGGAAAGGAAGGAAGAGAGGCGGGAAGGAAAGAAAACAGGAGGGAAGAAGGAAAGGGGGAAGTAGGACAGATGAAAGGAAGGAAAGGAAGGAAGGAAGGAAGGAAGGAATAGAAGAAAGGAAGGAATAGAAGAGGAAGATGGAAGAAGGGAGGAAAGTGGGCCTGATTGGCCTGATTGGACCTCTTGGCGGCCCCAGTTCTGGCCCACGGGCCTCATGTTTGACCCCCGTGCTCTATCACACAAAAAAAAAACCCAACATGTTTGACCATCCTTCATTTGTTCAAGTCTTTCTCCTCTCTCCTCCCTCCTCCTCCTCCTCCTCTCTTCATCATATCTCACCTCAGCGATGCAGACTGGCTCCTGCGGTCCGCAGCGGATGAAGTAAAACTCTCCGAGCCTCCACACCTGGACGGGGCCGTCGGGTTTCCTCCTGCTGCTCACCGACTTGTAGAAGGCGTAGCTGCCTCGCTGGCAGGAGGGAGTAGCACCCAACCACTGGAGGGGGGGGGGAGGACAAGAGGAGGAAGAGTTAACGAGGAGGAAGAGGTTAACGAGAAGGAAGAGTTAACGAGAGGGAAGAGTTAACGAGGAGGAGTTAACGACGAGGACGAGTTAACGAGGAGGAGAAAGAGTTAACGAGGAGGAAGCGCTAGCGAGGAGGAAGAGTTAACGAGGAGGAAGAGTTAACGAGGAGGAAGAGTTAAGGAGGAGGAAGAGTTAACGAGGAGGAAGAGTTAACGAGCAGGACGAGTTAACGAGGAGGAAGCGCTAACTTAGAGGAAGAGTTAACGAGGAAGAGTTATTAACGAGGAGGAAGTGCTAACTTGGAGGAAGAGTTAACGAGGAAGAAGTTACAGAGTAGGAGGGCTAACGAGTAAGAAGAGTTAACGAGCAGGAAGGAGCTAACGAGGAGGAAGAGTTAACGAGGGAGGAAGAGTTAACGAGGAGGAAGAGTTAACGAGGAGGAAGAGTTAACTAGGAAGAAGCATTAACGAGGAGGAAGCGCTAACGAGGAGGAAGAGTTAACGAGGAGGAAGAGTTAACGAGGAGGAAGAGTTAACGAGGAGGAAGCGCTAACAAGGAGGAGGAGTTAACTAGGAAGAAGCGCTAACGAGGAGGAAGAGTTAACGAGGAGGAAGAGTTAACGAGGAGGAAGCGCTAACGAGGAGGAAGAGTAACGAGGAGGAGGAGTTAACTACGAAGAAGCGCTAACGAGAAGGAAGCGCTAACGAGGAGGAAGAGTTAACTAGGAAGAAAGCGCTAACGAGGAGGAAGCGCTAACGAGGAGGAAGGAGTTAACGAGCAGGAAGAGTTAACGAGCAGGAAGAGTTAACGAGCAGGAAGAGTTAAACGAGGAGGAAGCGCTAACTTAGAGGAAGAGTTAACGAGGAGGAGGAGTTAACGAGGAGGAAGAGTTAACGAGGAGGAAGCGCTAACTTGGAGGAAGAGTTAACGAGAAGGAAGCGCTAGCGAGGAGGAAGAGTTAACGAGCAGGACGTGTTAACGAGGAAGGTTATTAACGAGGAGGAAGAGTTAACGAGGAGGAAGCGCTAACTTGGAGGAAGAGTTAACGAGGAGGAGGAGTTAACGAGCAGGAAGAGTTAACAAGGAGGAGTTAACGAGGAGGAAGAGTTAACGAGGAGGAAGAGTTAAACGAGGAGGAGGAGTTAACCAGGAGGAAGTTACAGAGGAAGAAGAGTTAACGAGCAGGAAGAGTTAACAAGGAGGAAGCGTTGACGAGGAACAACGTGATATTTTACAGTCGAGGCGATATGGATAAAAAAATCATATATCACGATATTTTATACCAAATAACTCGATATCGCTATAGCAACAATATTACAAATACATGGCCGCACATAAAGTGTTAATAGTATTGATGAATCTCATTGCAGCTGATCAAAGGTGATTACTGATGTGTATAAATAGAAAATAAAAAGAGGAATGTGTCTGAAAACTAAATTATTACAACTTCAATGGGCGACCGTGTTATAATACAAAATGACATCATTTTGTTGTAATGCACCTTTAAAACCAGGAAAAGAAATATCATGATAATAGAGACCGAGTTAGTA
>NC_070590.1:3083257-3122969 GCF_027409825.1 Scomber japonicus | reverse complement strand
GTTTTTTGTGTTATAGTGATCTTGATATTGTGTTTTTTAAACTGTGTAATCTGTTCCACGTTTTCTGGGTTTGTGCTTTGTTGATTTCATTTCAAAACAGCGACAATGTTTTTTTGGCCTTGAGTTGATTGAAAACAGGGAAAACATTTTATGGGGAGAGTTTTTCTTTTTATAAAAACACAAAATGTCATTTAGATTATAAAGAACACTAGATTCACTTTATATGTTAACTATATCATCAAAAAATACATTAAAATACTTCTCTGAAGTTCAGTCTACATATTAACTACATTTAACAGAATTACCGTATTTCCTCTAATAGTGGCTTCAACTGCAGGGGCCACTATTAGAGGAAATACGGTAACTGTATGACCTTTTTTGGAGGTAGGCTTATCAAGAACACTATGACAGTAGTCATCAAATGCAACGAAACACTTATCTTAAGTCCAGTCTACATATTAACAATTTAAGCAGAATTACCGTATTTCCTCTAATAGTGGCTTCAATTACAAAGAGGTATCAGGCCTTTAAGTAACTTCACATAAATTAAATCAACAAGAATCAATAAAACACTTCTCTTAAGCCCAGTCTACATATTAACTACATTTAACAGAATTACTGTATTTCCTCTAATAGTGGCTTCAACTGCAGAGGCCACTATTAGAGGAAATACGGTAACTGCATGGCTTTTATTAGAGGTAGGCTTAAATCAATCAAGAACACTATGATGGTAGATTAACTTTGTAAATTAAGTTAACTAAGTCATTAAATGTAAATAAAATACTTCTCTGAAGTCCAGTCCACATATTAACTACATTTAACTGTATTACCGTATTTCCTCTAATAGTGGCTTCAACTGCAGATGCCACTATTAGAGGAAATACGGTAACTGCATGTCTTTTATTAGAGGTAGGCTTATCAAGAACAATATGAAGGTAGATTAACTTTATAAATTACCTTAACTAAGTCATCAAATGTAAATAAAATACTTCTCTGAAGCCCAGTCTACATATTAATTAGATTACAGAATTACCGTATTTCCTCTATAGTGGCTTCAATTACAAAGGGGTATCTGGCCTTTAAGTAACTTCACATGAATTAAATCAATAAGAATTAATAAAACACTTCTCTTAAGTCCAGTCTACATATTAACTACATTTAACAGAATTACCGTATTTCCTATAATAGTGGCTTCAACTGCAGGGGCAACTATTAGAGGAAATACGGTAACTGTATGACCTTTTTTGGAGGTAGGCTTATCAAGAACACTATGAAGGTAGATTAACTTTATGAATTAACTTCACATATATTAACTAAGTCATCTAAATTAAATAAAATATTTACAGTCACTACATATTAACAATTTAAGCAGAATTACCGTATTTCTTCTCATAGTGGCTTAAACTACGGAGGGTATCAGGCCTTTAAATAAAACATCAGTAAAAACACTTCTCTTAAATCCAGTCTACATATTAACTACATTTAACAGAATTACCGTATTTCCTCTAATAGTGGCTTCAACTGCAGATGCCACTATTAGAGGAAATACGGTAACTGCATGTCTTTTATTAGAGGTAGGCTTATCAAGAACACTATGAAGGTAGATTAACTTTATAAATTAACTTCATAAAGTCATCAAAAGTATATAAAACACTTCTCTTAAGTCCAGTTTACATTTTAACTATATAAACAGAATTACCGTATTCTCTCTAATAGAAGAGGGTAGCAGGCCTTTATTAGAGGCAGGCGTATATTAGAGAGAGAGAGGCCTTTATTTCTCTGTGGTATAAAACTCTGTTAAACTTATTTTTAGGCTTCAGGTTGATGATTTTAAACTAAATTATGAATCAATTATTTAAGAAAGTAAATAAGATGATTAAAGTCGCTCAGCTGTTTGATTAAATTGAAATATCGGCGAATATGTTGTCTGATATGTGCCTCTTTTGTTTAGCTATATAAGCAGAATTTAAGGTATACTTGATCTTTTTTCTCAATTCAAGTTTAATATATACTTTTCTTTGTTTTCTCTGTGTTAAGATATGACTGTTATACTCATATATTATATATTATGAGACATATAATGATGCAAAAGCAGGATTATACTGTTGCAGTGGGTTAAACAGAGCTCATTGTGAAGTGATAATGATAAGTTTAATTATAATTCTGATTCATTTTTACTTTAAGTTAATTTGGTTGAAAATAATGATAATAATAATGATAAATAACATCAACTGAACACATATAATTATCCTCAGATCCAATTTAACACCTTAACTCCTCCAATTAAAGACATTTTAACTGTATTTAAGTCATTTTAAAGCCTTTATATACAGTATAAGGCTCTAAAGGGACTCTGGACTAAACCTCTAACCAGCCGTCTATACTGCCTCACACTGCTTTCATATTAAATTGAATTAAAACTGCAGTTATAATATAAAAAGGGGGCAATGCAGCCGCTGCATATTATCCACATGATATAATAATAACAGTGGTAGTGTGTGTGTGTGTGTGTGTGTGTGTGTGTGTGTGTGTGTGTGTGTGTGTGTATATAGGCTGGCTGGGTGTGGCTGTCTCTGCAGCTGCTATCCATTTAACTCATGAAAGATGTGACATAAAGATTCACCAAATAAATGCAGATTATGTATTTCCTCCCCCCCCACCCTCTACTCCCCCTCCTCCCCCCTCCCTCTACTCCCCCTGCCCCCCCCCTCTTTTTTTCCTGCACCACAAACTGTCTGCAGCTCCTCTAAACCAGCAACCAGTCGTTCCTGTTCGTCCTGTAAGCTGCTGCTGCTGCTGCTGCTATGATGTCGCCCTTCACCACCCCACCCCCCCCCTCCCTCCCCTCCTCCCTCCCCCCCCTCCCTCACTCCTCCCTCCTCCCGCTGCCTAAATGCAGAATATTCTCAAATTCTCACTCCTGTGTTGATCATCCACAACCCCCCACCCGCACCACACACACACACACACACACACACACCTCCAACCCTATATACATACCCATAACCCCCCCCCCTCCCCTCCCATTTACCCCCCTTCCCCCTCCCCCCTCCCCCACTCCCTGTAGCTCTGCAGACCAGCTGCAGCAGGCCTAGGATCAAATTTTAGAAAATATACTGAATCAATGTCACAGCACACACACACACACACACACACACACACACACACACACACACACACACAGAAAACTACACACACACACACACACACAGAAAACTACACACACACACAGAAAACTACACACACACACACACACACACACACACACCACCACCACCACCAATAATTATGAACTCAATGCAGTGATATAATGTCTCGTATAAACTGTAAAAGTCTCTATATCAGGGTGTCAAACATGCGGCCCGTGGGCCAGAACCGGCCTACAGAGGGGTCCAATCCGGCCACTTTCTTTCCTTCCTTCCTTCCTTCCTTCCATCTTCACTTCCTTCCTTCCTTCCCCTTTTCCTTCCTGTCTCCTTTTTCTTTCTTTCGTCCTTCCTTTCATATTTCCTTCCTTCCTTCCTTCTATCCTTACTTCCTTCCTTCCCCTTTTCCTTCCTGTCTCCTTTTTCTTTTTCGTCCTTCCTTTCTTCCTTCTATCCTTACTTCCTTCCCCTTCTCCTTCCTGTCTCCTTTTTCTTTCTTTCGTCCTTCCTTTCTTCCATCTTTCTTTCCAGTCTTCCTTCCTTCCTTCCTTCCGTTCGTTTATCCTTGCTTCCTTCCTTCCTTCCTCCGTTCCTTCTTTCCGTTCGTCTATCCTTCCTTCCTCCGTTCCTTCCTTCGTTCGTCTATCCTTCCTTCCTCCGTTCCTTCCTTCCGTTCATCTATCCTTCCCTCGTTCCTTCCTTCCGTTCGTCTATCCTTCCTTCCTTCCGTCTATCCTGCCTTCCTTCCGTTCATCTATGCTTCCTTCCTTCCTTCCGTTCATCTATCCTTCCTTCCTTCCGTTCGTCTATCCTTCCTTCCTTCCTTCCTTCCGTTCGTCTATCCTTCCTTCCTATCCTTCCTTCCATTCATCTATCCTTCCTTCTTTCCGTCTATCCTTCCTTCTTTCCTTCCGTTCATCTATCCTTCCTTCCTTCCTTCCTTCCTTCCTTCCTTCCTTCCTTCCTTCCGTTCGTCTATCCTTCCTTCCTTCCGTCTATCTTCTTTCCTTCCTTCCTTCCTTCCTTCCTTTCTTCCTTCCGTCTATCCTTCTATCCTTCTTTCCTTCCTTCCTCTTTTTAATGATCCGGCCCACATAAGATCAGATCGGTCTGTATGTGGCCCTTGAATGAAGATGAGTTTGACCCCTCTGGTCTATATGAAGGTGATATTCATGTTAGAGGAGGGTTGCCTAGCGATGATGCAGCAGGAGCGACGATGTCATTGTTTCAATGTCATAAAAAAAAGAAGCTCTCTACTTCCTGCCCCGAAATTAAAAAAAGGAAACCACAGGAGATTAAAAATAATAATATAATAATACGCAGACTCTTTTTCTCTCCCTGAGGACACTTTGCTGAGAAGAAGTAGAAAAAGGTAACTGTAGGGCAACACACACACACACACACACACACACACACACACACACACACACACACACACACACACACACACACACACACACACACACACACACACACACACACGCACACACACACACACACACACACACTATTATAAAGCTTATATTGTAAAGATTTTAAGGAGATTAACCCTCCTGTTGTCCTCGAGTGAAGGGAGGAAGGGAGGAAGGAAAGGGAAAGGAGGGAGGGAGGAAGGAAGGAAGGAAGCAAGGAAGGAAGGGAGGAAGGAAAGGGAAAGGAAGGACAGAGGAAATAAGGAGGTAGGAGGGAGGGAGGAAAGAAGGACAGCTGAAAGAAGGAAGGGGGAGGAAAGAAGGAAGGGAGGAAGGAGGGTAGGAAATAAGGAGTGAAGGAAGGAGAGAAGGAAGGAAGAAAGGAAAGGAGGAAGGAGGAAGGACAGAGGCAAGAAGGAAGAGAGGAGGGAGGGAGGAAAGGAAGGAGGGAGGGAGGGAGAAAGGGAGAAAGGAAAAGAGGAAGGAAGGACAGAAGAAAGAAGGAAGGGAGGAAGGAAAGGATAGAGGGAAGGAAAGAAGGAGGGAGGGAGGAAGGAAGAAGAGGGGATGACGGAAGGAAAGAAGGAAGGAAGAAAGGAGGAAGGAACAGTCAAAACGGACGGGGTCAATTTGACCCGGGAGGACGACAGGAAGGTTAAAACATACTTTAAGTTCCTTTAAGGAGATTAAAATGAAACTTTAAGGCTAAATAATTATTAGAAATTCACTTTAAAAGGAGCAGAGGTGCTTTTAAAAGTATATTTTTAGGGATATATTCAGCATGGAAACATTTATAACACTGCAAATTAAATATTCAGTCACAAAAAGAGAATATGAATAGCTCCTATAAATATATTTATAGGAGTATTACAAACGAAGACGATGAAGACGAGGAGGGAAAATGTAGCGTAAGATGAGTTGAACAGATGTTACAGATGTTTTAATCATCACTAATTCATATAATAATAATAATAATAGTAATAGGAGGAATATATAATTAAGTAAGACTATATTAGGGGTTAGACGCCTAAAAAAAGGAGGAAAAGTTTATTTTTAAGTTTATAAAATAGAAAATAAGCAGAAAATAATTAAATAAAGTGACGTAAAAATACTAATTTAATATTTTAAGCACAATACACAGTTTTATATTAGACTTTAAGCAAGAAAAGAAAAGAAATAAAGCTCATTATGTACAATTTTATAGCTATATGTAAAGATAATTGAAGTTAAAAGAACAAAAATAGCAATTAAATGAGTATTATTTCAAAATAAAAGTTTTTTAAAAATCCTAATTTTATATTCTAAGCACATTAAACAGCTTTATATTAGACTTTAAGCAAGTAAAGGAAGGATAAAAGAAAGAAATAAAGCTCATTATGTACAATTTTATAGCGATATTTAAAAAGATAATTGAAGTTAAAAAGAACAACAATAGCGATTAAATTAGTATAATTTCAAAATAAAAGTTTTGTATAAATCTTAACTTAATATTTTAGGCACATTAAACAAGAAAAGGAAGGATAAAAGAAAGAAATAAAGCTCATTATGTATAATTTTATAGATATATTTAAAGATAATTGAAGTTAAAAGAACAACAATAGCGATTAAATGAGTATAATTTCAAAATAAAAGTTTTGTATAAATCTTAACTTAATATTTTAGGCACATTAAACAAGAAAAGGAAGGATAAAAGAAAGAAATAAAGCTCATTATGTATAATTATATAGCTATATTTAAGGATAACTGAAGTTAAAAGCCATTAAATGAGTATTATTTCAAAATAAGAGTTTTTTAAAAATCCTTATTTAGCTCCACAAACACACTATTAGACACATTATAGTAATATTATATATATATATTTAAAGTATATTCTGTCAGATAAAGTCTGTAAACATCTGCAGGAATATTATGGGATTATTTTTAAATGCATTTATTGATACAGGAGAGAAAATAAAAGCATGATTAAAGGATATTAATGAGCACTTAATTTAATATTATAGTGATATTAGTAAATAAATGAGACAGAAACAAGTAAATAAAGACTCACAGTATTACCTGTTATAGATATATTTAAGATATATTATAGATAATTAGACAGATGAGTTATTATAGGAGAGAAAATGAAGTTTAATTAAGATAATATGAAGTTAAATGGATAAAAATGACATTATAGAGATTTAATTAGGCTTTTTATTGGATTAAATAACCTAAAATAAAGTTAATGTTGAGCTCTGGAGACAATAAACACAAATATTATATATAAAAATCAGAGTTGAGCTTCATTACAGATGATATTATAATAATATTTAATAAATATTATACCATAAAGTTACAATTAATCTAGTTTTAACTTCCATAACTGCTGTTTTAGTTTGTATAATGTCAAAAAAAACAAAAATGAGTCAATTTATTATCACAGAAACTTAAAGAAAAAACACCAAAATCATAATATTAGTTCAAAAAAATGACTTAAATGACTTTTAGTTACTTAAAAAACGGTTTATATCACATTTAACAAGAAGAAAACTGATTTTTTTTTTAGTATTTTTGCTTTAAAAAAAGATTAAATGATTAAAATGGACTGTTTATAGGTTAATGTCCTATATAGTAATCAGTTATTTATATTTATATGTGAAATTAAAGAAAAAAATGAAGTGAAAACACATTTAATCCACAAATAAGAAGTTTGAAGCTGAACTTTTGGGGTAAATTTGACCTAAATATTGATTTATTATTATTAACTAAGTAAAAACTGTAATTAGAAACTTCATTTATCATCATATGACTCACAATTACTTTAATTATTGATTCATTTGTTGATTATTTCCTCCACTAATCATTTAGTTCATTACATTATTTTAAAAATCTGCTTTTTTTATATGAAAAATACCCAAAATATTGAAGTTAGAACCTCAGACGACTGAAAAAACTAGAAAAATTAACATTTAACATTAACTGCTGTCACTTCTGCTCATAAAACTATTAATATATAGCTGATTAATCACCTATTAGATTCATTAAATGAGCTCTAAACATATTAAAGTCAGATATATTCATTATTTAACTCACATAATAACTTTTTTTGGGCACTTTTGCTTAAAAATTGCTGATCAGAAGTGTTGCTAATGTACTTTATTGGTAATTAATTAATATAATAAAGCTTATAAAGGAGGAAAAAGAAGGATTTATGTTCATATTTGAGCATCTGGAAGCCTGGAAAGTGTTTTATTCTGATTAAAAATGATTTATTTATCATGTTTCTGTTGATTTATTCATCTATTAATCATTAAAACCCGAGTTATTTATAACTATAATCAACAAAACAAGGGAAAAAAGAGTGAAATGAACCTTTAAACTCGGGTTATTTAAAAGGTAAACAGGAAGTAAACTAATATCTCAACATCTGGAAACTGATACTGGAGCATTTTTACTATAATCAAGCCTGTAAAGTGTTTTATTCTGATTAAAAAGTGATTTATTTAATAATTAATTCATCTGTTAATCATTTCAACCTCAGTTATTTATAGCTAGAAACAGGAAACACTGCAGATTTACTTTATTTATAATTTAATCTACTAATCTATTAATCCTTTACGTACTGATCGGATCATATTTGATATTTAACAGCTGTAAAAATGTTGAATATTAACATTTAGTTTAGATTCTTTTTATGAGGAACAAACTGAAAAAGGAACATTTTGACAATATTAAAGCAGATTTTGGTGCAAATAACAAGATTTATTGTATTTCTACCTACTAATCTATGAGCTCCAGATATATAAAAAGCTATATAAGCATGAAATATTCAAGTTTTAACCCCTCAGAATGAATATTATGTTGATTTATTAACCTATTAATCATTTAAATCCTACTTATTTACAGTTATATAGAGAAAAAATGAACATTTTGACAATATTAAAGCTGATTTGGGCGACTTTTGCTTCAAAAAACTAGAATTATTGTCTTTTTATCTCCTAATATATGAGCTCCAGATATTCAAAAGCTATACAAGCATGAAATATTCATGTTTTTCTGTTGATTTATGAACATATTAATCAAGTTATTTACAGCTATAAACAGGAAAAAGGAACATTTTGACAATATTAAAGCAGATTTTGGAGCATTTTAGCTCTAAAAATAATGATTTATTGTCTTTTTATCTACTAATCTATGAGTCAAAATTAATATTAAACACATATTTACTTTAATTATAGTGAAACAACACAATAAACACTACTATCAGGCCTGTATAGTGGATCATTTTGATTAAAAAACTACTTTTTAGTTACTTTTCTGTTGATTTATGAACCTATTAATCATTTAAATCCTACTTATTTACAGTTATATAGAGAAAAAAGGAACAATTTGACAATATTAAAGCAGATTTTGGTGCATTTTAGCTCTAAAAACAATGATTTATTGTCTTTTCATCTCCTAATCTATGAACTCCAGATATATAAAAGCTATACAAGCATGAAAATATTCAAGTTTTATCCCCTCAGAATGAATATTAAACATATATTTAGTTTAATTATAGACAATAAACTATCAGGCCTGTATAGTGGATCAGAAACATGCTATTATCTACTATAGGAGTCTTATAGGAAGACTTTTGTTTCTTTAAACTACTTTTTTAGCCCTCGTGGGAGTGTTGTGGTGGTTGGGGGGGGGGGGGGGGGGGGGATAAGAGAGGGGGAGGGGGGGTAAGAGAGGGAGGGGGGGAGGGGGGGCATTTAAAGCAGTGCTCCAGCCTAGTGGTGAGAACGAAGCAGAGCTGAGCAGGAAGGAAAATACAAGCCACATAATATAATCTGAGCAGCAATGAGAGAGCTGCCCTGTGTGTCTGAAACACACACACACACACACACACACACACACACACACACACACACACACACACACACACACACACAGGAGTTTAAGATGGAAACCCTTAATCTGCACCCTGCCTACGTCAGTTCTCGTGATATTTCTGGGAATAATGCAGTCAGATATAATTTTTTCTCTTTTTTTCTTTCTTTCTTTCTTTCTTACACACACACACACACACACACACACACAGTTTTCAGTACTAAGAAGAAAGGAAGAAAGAGAAGGAGAGAAGGAAGGAGAAGGGGAGGGTTATAGCTAAAAAACCTCCGACGAGAATATTAATAATGAAATGTGTCTCCTCTTGCTTTGAAACAATAAATAAATATATTCAAATAAATCACACACACACACACACACTACTACACACACACACACACACACACACAGTACTGTATTGACCTTGAGTATATCCTGTTATTCATGAAAAAGCTCACAAGTTCACCAACAGAGGAAGAAAAAAAAAAGCTTTCAATGCAGCAAGAAATTAATAATTAAACTAGATATATTACCAAAAAAATAAAATATATATATAAATACACACACACACACACACACACACACACAAGCAGCAGCAGTGGGATATTAAACACCCACACAGCACATATATATAACATATCTATCTATATAATGACTTTTAAGGCTTTTTATTTAACATATATATTCATAAAAATGGAGCTTTTGACTACAGCAGTACAGATGTTTCCTGCACGTCAACCCCTCCCATTATATCCTGCTGAATGTACATATTAATAAAAAAGCATAAAAACTAGCACATTAAAGACTTAAAATATAATCACACACAATATTAACATTCCTCCTTAAACTGTGGTAATTACGCCGGAGACAAAATGTCGGGGGGGGGGGGGGGGGGGGGGTGGAGAGGAGGAGGAGAAAAGAGGAGGAGGAGGAGGAGGAAGGGTTGATAATAATATCAATATGCTTCCTATTAAAAGCGACATTAATGCATCGAGTTAATGTTTAAATGTGTTAAATGTAAAAAGCTTGAAATGGGGAGGGGGGGGTTGTTGAGAGTAGAAGAAGAAACAAAAGGAAGGAAATTAAAAAAAAATGGAGATATGTCGATGCGACGACTCGGTTTCTGCTAAGCTACTAGTTTTTTTTCGTAAAGAGAGAGAGAGAGAGAAAGAGAGAGAGAGAGAGAGAAAATTAAATAATAAAAAAAAAAAAAAAAAAAAGGTGGTGGTGGTGGTTTGGTTTTTTAAAAGTTTCTTGAGAGCTAAAACAGGTTTAAAAAAATGGTTTAAATATAAGTTGAGTGTGATAGTTGAGGGGTTAGTTGGGTGTGTGGGGGTTGGTAAATGGTAAAATGCTAAAATGGTAAAAGCAACACCGAGTTAAAGGAGAAGAGAAGAAGAAGAAGAAAAAAAAGACTATAGTCGACACACACGACACACACATATACTAAAACACACACACACAAAGAAATTAATCATTAACACACACACTCTCACACACACAGCGAAAAAACGAGGCGAGAAAATAAGAGAAATATTAAGCTGTGATATAATATCTGATCTATGGAGGCTTTTTTTTTTTTTTTTTTTTTTTTTTTGGTAGATATCACAGCAGCAGCGAGGCGACAGCACGGCGGCTCAGTCGATCATTCCCATTAAAAAATAACACTAAAATATCAGCTGGTTTTATTTTCCACACACACACATACATAACGAGAAAGAAAGAAAGAAAGAAAGAAAGAGAAGAAGAGAAGAGAGGAGAGGAGGAAAAGGAAGAAAAAAAAAGTTGAAGCTCGGTTGAATAAAGTTGTAATTGCAAAAGTCGAGAGCAAACTCTGTGTTGGTTGCCTCAAGGGTTTGACTCATATATAGATATAAATATATATATATGTGTGTGTGGTTGTATGTGTGTATCTGTGTGTCTATATGTGTGTGTGTGGCTTTAAAAAAACAATACGACACCCCCCCCCCCCTTCAAAAAAAATAAAAAATAAAATCATACAAAACGCGGAATTGAAGGCAACAATATAAAAAACACCGATACACGGTTGAATGTTCACATCAACAGGTTCAGACGAGCAGGCGGCGCGTTAGAGAGGCACGAGCCGACATTAAAATCACCAATATATTACGTATATATTTATATTTTATATATATATATAATTTTTTTTTTACCTGTATTGCATTGTGCTCCATTGCAGTCCTGCATTCCCTCTGTGAGGCCCCTCTCTCCGGTTACACCGCCGGGACTCGCCGTCACACAAACAAACGCACCAGAAAGAGAGGAGAGGGAAAAAAAAAAAAAAAAAAAAAAAAGCCTGTTTTTTTTTTTTTGTGGAAATGGGACAGGATCTAGGTGTGGCCAAAGTTTGCCACTGAACGCAACTTAATGTTAATAATGACGAAAAAATATATATATATAAAAAAAAGCGATTTCCTTTTTTTTTTCTTTTCCTTTTTTTTTTTTTTTTTTTAAAGGATCAACATCGACGATTTCCTCCAAAATCCACCCGCGAGTAAAATCACGCCACAAAAAATGTGCCCGATAACGTCCACAGGAGAGGCACGAGACGTGTCTTTATCATTATTATTTTTTTAACATTGAGAAATCAGCTCCCCCTAAAAAAAAATAAAAAAATAGTTGAGTTGAGCTGATCCCAGAGCTGTATGTGAGTGACTGAGTGTGTGTATGTGTGTATGTGTGTTGTGCGCATGCGCGGAGTGAAACGCATGGCGATGGTCTCCAGTGGTCGTAAAAAAAAGAAAAAAAGAAAAAGAAAGAACTCAAAGCAAAAAGCCTGGAGGAAACACACAAGGCTGGATATCTATCAGTCATTCCAGCTGCAGAGAAAACACAGCAGCAGTGAAACATCTACTGCAGGATCATGTTAATATTATTATTCTGGTTCTGTGAGAGTTGAGGGGCGGGATCTGAGATTAAAGTATGCACAGTTTGGGTTAAAAATACAGTGCAGAGACTCACATCTGCCTGTAATGACAGCATCCAAACACTAGGTCTAAAAATAAGCTGTTTCTGTGTAGCTGCCATATTCACATGCAGCCATTGTTAAATAGCAGTGGAGGAAGACGTAATCTGATCCTTCATTTAAGTTCAAGCACCAATAAAACTGCGGAGAAATACTACATTACAAGGAAAAGTACTGCATGGAAATACATAATAAGTAAAAGTATAGAAATAATATGTAGTTAAAGAAGTGGTTTGGTTCCTTTGACTAATATATTAAACATTTATTTATTTATATATATATACACACACACATATATATATGTATTATTTATAGTATTACAGTAAAAGTACTGCAGTATTATGATGCAGTATTACAGTAAAAGTACTGCAGTATTATGATGCAGTATTACAGTAAAAGTACTGCAGTATTATGATGCAGTATTACAGTAAAAGTACTGCAGTATTATGAGTGATGCAGTATGCAGTATTACAGTAGAAGTACTGCAGTATTATAGTGATGTAGTATGCAGTATTACAGTAAAAGTACTGCAGTATTATGAGTGATGTAGTATGCAGTATTACAGTAAAAGTACTGCAGTATTATGATGCAGTATTACAGTAAAAGTACTGCAGTATTACAGTAAAAGTACTGCAGTATTATGATGCACTATTACAGTAAAAGTACTGCAGTATTATGAGTGATGTAGTATGCAGTATTACAGTAAAAGTACTGCAGTATTATAGTGATGTAGTATGCAGTATTACAGTAAAAGTACTGCAGTATTATAGTGATGTAGTATGCAGTATTACAGTAAAAGTACTGCAGTATTATGAGTGATGTAGTATGCAGTATTACAGTAAAAGTACTGCAGTATTATGAGTGATGTAGTATGCAGTATTACAGTAAAAGTACTGCAGTATTATGATGCAGTATTACAGTAAAAGTACTGCAGTATTACAGTAAAAGTACTGCAGTATTATGATGCACTATTACAGTAAAAGTACTGCAGTATTATGATGCAGTATTACAGTAAAAGTACTGCAGTATTACAGTAAAAGTACTGCAGTATTATAGTGATGTAGTATGCAGTATTACAGTAAAAGTACTGCAGTATTATAGTGATTGTTTCCTTCCTTCCTTCCTTCCTTCCTTACTTACTTACTTCCTTACTTCCTTCCTTCCTTCCTTCCTTTTTTCCCTCCTTCCTTCCTCCCTCCCTTCTTTTCTTCCTTACTTCCTTCCTTCCTTCCTTCTTTCCTTCATTCTTTTGTTCCCTCCTTCCTTCCTTTCTTCCCTCCTTCCTTCCTTTCTTCCTTTCTTCCCTCCTTCCTTCCTTCCTTCCTTCCTTCCTTCCTTCCTTCCTTCCTTCCTTCCTTCCTTCCTTCCTTGCCTGCTGTAGAGTAAAGTAAAAGTACTAAAGCATCATTTAAAATCGTTACTTTGCATATTCAGATCTTTGCATGTGAATCATCTGAATGCTGTTCAGAGTAAATGTGTTGATACTTTCCTTCCTTCCTTCCTCTCTCCTTCCCTCCTTCCCTCCCTCCTTCCTTCCTTTCACCTTCCAGACGATACTGAGCAGAATCACCTGAGACATTAAAACGCTGTGTAAACATTTACACATCAATTATTCAGTCTGACGGAGGCCGAGCCTTTTATTTAACCCTGCTGTCGTCCTCCCGGGTCAAACTGACCCCATCTCTCTTTTGACTGTTCCTTCCTTCCTTCCTTCCTTCCTTCCTTCCTTCCTTCCTTCCTTCCTCCTTCTTTCTTTAATTTTTCCTTTGTTTTTCCCCTCCTTCCCTCTTTCTTTGCTCCCTCCTCCTTCCATACTTCTTTCCTCATTTCCTTCCATCCATCCTTGCTTCCTTCCTTCCTTCCTCCTTTCCTTCCTCCCTCTCTCCCTCCCTCCCTGCTCCCTCTTTTCCTACCTCCCTCCCTCCTTACTCCTTTCCTTTCCTTTCCTTCCTTCCTTCCTCTTTTCCTCCTTACTCATTTCCTTCCTCCCTCCCTCCCTCCCTCCTTACCCCTTTCCTTCCTTCCTTCCTTCCTCCCTCCCTCCCTCCCTCCTTGCTCCCTCTTTTCCTACCTCCCTCCCTCCTTACTCCTTTCCTTTCCTTTCCTTCTTTCCTTCCTTCCTCTTGTCCTCCTTACTCCTTTCCTTCCTTCCTTCCTTCCTCCCTCCCTTCCTTCCTTCCTTCCTTCCTTCCTTTCTTCTTTCCTTCCTCCTTCCTTCCTTCCTCTTTTCCTACCTCCCCCTCCTTACTCCTTTCCCTCCCTCCTTACTCCTTTCCTTCCTTCCTCCCTCTCTCCTTACTCCTTTCTTTCTTTCCTTCCTTCCTTCCTCTTTTCCTCCTTACTCATTTCCTTCCTTCCTCCCTCTCTCCTTACTCCTTTCGTTCCTTCCTTCCTTCCCTACTTCCTTCCTCCCTCCCTCCCTCCCTCTCTCCCTCCCTCCCTCCCTCCTTACTCCCTTCCTTCCTTCCTTCCTTCCTTCCTTCCTTCCTTCCTTCCTTCCTCCTAGTTAAGCTTAGTTTACATCATGACTATTTTAATTGAACCTTTTATTTAACCATGAAGTAACTATTGAGCTTTATTATCTCTGCTATGGACAGACAGATAAATCTCCTGCAGGTGAATCAGACTCTCCGGCTCCTCTGATTGAGCAGCTGGACTTTAGTATGTTGTTCACATTTAGAGATGAAGAGATGCATCCTTGCTTCCTTCCTTCCTCTTTTCCTACCTCCCTCCCTCCCTCCCTCCCTCCCTGCTCCCTCTTTTCCTCCCTCCCTCCCTCCTTACTCCTTTCCTTCCTTCCTTCCTCTCTCCCTCCCTCCCTCCCTCCTTACTCCTTTCCTTCCTTCCTTCCTCCCTCCCTCCCTCCCTCCCTCCCTGCTCCCTCTTTTCCTACCTCCCTCCTTACTCCTTTCCTTTCCTTCCTTCCTTCCGTCCTTCCTCTTGTCCTCCTTACTCATTTCCTTCCTTCCTCCCTACCTCCCTCCTTTCCATCCTTCCATCCATCCTTCCTTCCTCTTTTCCTACCTCCCTCCCTCCTTACTCCTTTCCTTTCCTTCCTTCCTTCCTTCCGTCCTTCCTCTTGTCCTCCTTACTCATTTCCTTCCTTCCTCCCTACCTCCTTTCCTTTCCATCCTTCCATCCATCCTTCCTTCCTCTTTTCCTACCTCCCTCCCTCCTTACTCCTTTCCTTTCCAGGTGAATCAGACTCTCCGGCTCCTCTGATTGAGCAGCTGGACTTTAGTATGTCGTAGTTCACATTTAGAGATGAAGAGATGATGTCGCTGTTTCTACGTCACACCACATGTGATCGGTATCAATACTGCCAACCATTTCCATTTCTGTCAATACTGTGATTATTGATGTTTCTGTTTTAGAGGACACTCTCTATCTATGTAACTGACTCTACTCTGTCCAGGCCTTTCTATCATTAAAGGAACAGTTCACCATTTTTAAAGTATATCTTAAACCAGCAGCTCTAATCATCATTCCTCCTCCTCTTCATACTGACTATTAAAACCTTCAGCAGTCTGAGTTAGTCATATCTGAGTGGGGAAGTACATGTAGTAGTACTTTAAGTAGTAGTAATAGAAGTAGTAATAGTAGTTATAACGGTAGTAGTAGAAGTAGAGCTTTTTGTAGTAACAATAGTAATAGTAGTACTTTTTTATAGTAGTTGTAGTAGTTGTTACAGTAGTAGTAGAAGTACTGTAGTAGTACTTGTTACAGCAGTAGTAGTACTTTTTGAAGTAGTAGTAGTAGTACTATTAGTAGCAATAGTAGTAGTAGTAGTAGTAGTAGTAGTAGTACTTTTTGTAGTCATCATTATAGTTGTAGTACTAGTAGTACTTGAAGTACTTTTTGTAGTAGAAGTAGTAATATAAGTAGTAGTAATTGTTACAGTCGTAGTAGTAGTACTTTTTGAAGTAGTAGTAGTAGTACTATTAGTAGCAGTAGTAGTAGTACTATTAGTAGCAGTAGTAGTAGTAGTATTAGTAGTAGTAGTAGTAGTATTAGTAGTAGTAGTAATTGTTACAGCAGTAGTAGTAGTAGTAGTACTATTAGTAGCAGTAGTAGTAGTATTAGTATTAGTAGTAGTAGTAATTGTTACAGCAGTAGTAGTAGTAGTACTTTTTGAAGTACTAGTAGTAGTATTACTACTATTAGTAGCAGTAGTAGTAGTATTAGCAGTAGTACTTTTTCTAGTAGTAGTATTAGTAGTAGTAGCAGCAGTAGTACTTTTTGTAGTAGTAGTAGTACTTTTTGAAGTAGTAGTAGTAGTACTATTAGTAACAGTAGTAGCAGTAGTACTTTTTGAATTACTAGTAGTAGTAGTAGAAGAAGAAGAAGTACTTTTTGTCCTAGTATTAGTAGCAGTAGTAGTATTAGTAGTATTTTTAGCATCAGATTCCCTCTCTCTTGTTCCCTGTTGAGCTGTGGTATACTATATATGGTATAGTATACATAGTATGTATAGTGTATATGGTATATAGTATATCTATGTTTCTCTGTGGTGGAAGTATAAAATTCAGATAAATAAGACTTTGATACTAAAAACACTGTAACATTGAAACATAGAAGATGAAGATTTGACTCATTTGGACAAAACTGAAGCTTCAGATTAAACTTCTAAAGTCCTCCATCACTTCTCTACTACTCATTATGAACATGATGAAGGATCTAATGGTCAGTGTGAACAGGAGGAATCACTACACACAGATTGTTACAGTAGTAGTAGTAGTAGTAGTAATTGTTACAGTAGTAGTAGTAGTAGTACTTTTTGTAGTAGTAGTAGTATTAATAGTAGTAGTAGTAGTAGAAGAAGTACTTTTTGTAGTAGTAGTAGTATTAATAGTAGTAGTAGTAGTAGTAGAAGAAGTACTTTTAGTAGTAGTAGTAGTAGTAGTAGAAGAAGTACTTTTAGTAGTAGTAGTAGTAGTAGTAGTAGTAGAAGAAGTACTTTTAGTAGTAGTAGTAGTAGTAGTAGTAGTAGTAGTAGAAGTACTTTTTGTAGTAGTAGTAGTATTAATAGTAGTAGTAGTAGTAGAAGAAGTACTTTTAGTAGTAGTAGTAGTAGCAGTACTTTTAGTAGTAGAAGTATTAGTAGAAGTAGTAGTACTTTTAGTAGTAGTAGTAGTAGAAGAAGTATTAGTAGAAGTAGTACTACTTTTTGAAGTAGAAGTAATAGAAGTAGTAGTACTTTTTGTAGGAGTAGTAGTAGTAGCAGTAGTATTAGTAGTATTTTTAGCATCAGATTCCCTCTTAGTGTTTCCTGCTGAGCTGTGGTGGAAGTATAGGAACACAAAGTAACGTTGAAACATAGAAGATGAAGATTTGACTCATTTGGACAAAACTGAAGCTTCATATTAACTTCAGATTAAACTTTTAAAGTCCTCCATCACTTCTCTACTACTCATTATAGACATGATGAAGGATCTAATGGTCAGTGTGAACAGGAGGAATCCTCACACACAGATAAACTGGTTCATGTGTTATTAGTGTTGACTGTTTGGTTTCAGACGAATACTTGACGTGAACTCTCACTTCCAATATTTGTGAGAAGTACAACGTGTGTATAAAAGTACCCAGCGATATATAAACTGTGTTAAAGGTCAATGCCTCCTCTTTCTTTCAGTTTTATTTCCTTTTACGTGGGACGACAGAAAACACGTTTCTACAGCCGATGTTTCCTCGTGATGATTATAAATCCTGCAGGCGATATTTAGATTCTGCTTCTCAAATATTTATTGTTCTTTCTGACAGACAGGAAGTTAAAAGCAGCGTGGAAGAGTTTAATATGCAGGTTTCAGGTAGGAAGGAAGGAAGGAAGGAAGGAGGGAAGGAAAGATGGAAGGAAGGAAGGAAGGAAGGAAGGAGGGAAGGAAGGAAGGGTTACCCATAGGCCCGTTGAGGAGTCCAATCTGGCCCACTGTCCTTCCTTCCTTCCTTCTTTCCTTCCTTCCTTCCTTCCTCCCTTTCATCTTTCCTTCCTTCGTTCCGTCCATCCTTCCTTCCTTCCTTCCTTCCTTCCTTCAAACCTTCCTTCCATCTTTCCTTCCTTCCTTCTTTCCTTCCTTCCTTCCCTCCTTCCTTCATCCTTTCTTCCTTCATTCCTTCCTTCCTTCCTTCATTCCCTCCTTCATTACATCTTTCCTTCCTTCCTTCCTTCCTTCCTTCCTTCCTTCCTTCCTGTACATCAAACACAACAGAAAGGACTACTTGAATAATATTAATAACTGTACATTACATTAATAAGCTCAAGAATCAAAACCTTGTCTCCGCTCTGCGCTGGAGTATTTGGAGCAGCCAGTCATCAGTAATCGTATCATGTGTGTCTCATGATTGAGGTTATGAGAGGTGTCTTCCACTCAGACAGACGTCCGTTTTTCACAAGTCTGCTGGGAGATAATCAAGGAAAGGAAGGGCGGCCATACATTTATCTTTTCCTCCTTAAAAAACAACCTGTAACCTTTCAGAGGTGGAGGATGTTAAAAACCTAGAGGCAGTACCACAGTGGTTCCTGTCTGTTTAACCCTTTACATACTGGGAAGGAAGGAAGGAAGGAAGGAAGGAAGGAAGGAAGGAAGGAAGGAAGGAAGGAAAGATGGAAGGAAGGAGGGAAGGAAGGAAGGATGGATGGAAGGAAGGAAGGAAAGATGGAAGGAAGGAGGGAATGAAGGATGGAAAGAACAACAGACGTGCTTCCACCTCCTGCTGGACAGAAGTGGTAACAGCAGCTTGTGTGTGTGTGTGTGTGTGTGTGTGTATGTGTGTGTGTGTGTGTGTATGTGTGTGTGTGTGTGTGTGTGTGTGTGTGTGTGTGTGTGTGTGTGTGTGTGTGTGTGTGTGTGTGTGTCTCCTCTCTCTTTTTAATCATTTATTTAATCATCTTTTTAAATTCAGCCCAAATCTGCTCATTATATCTTCCGTTAGTTTCCTCCCTTCTTCTTTTTACCCAACATGCTTTTCTCTTAACCCTCCTGTTGTCCTCGAGTCAAGGAAGGAAGGAAGGGAGGAAGGAAGGAAAGGACAGAAGGAGGGAGGAAGGAAGAATGGAAGGAAGGACGGAAGGAAAGGAGGACGGAAGGGAGGAAGAAGGAAGGAAAAGAGGGAGGGTGGGAGGAAGGAAGGAAGGAAAGGAGGACAGAATCTTTCCTTCCTACTTTCCTTCTGTCCTTCCTTTCCTTCCATCTTTCCTTCCTTCCCTCCTTCCTTACACCTTTCTTTCATTCCTTTCCTCCTTCCTTCCATTTTTCCTTCCTTTTATCTTTCCTTCCTTCCATTTTCATTCCTTCCTTCCTTCTTTCAGTCCTTCCTACTTTCCTTCCCTCCTTCCTTTCATCTTTCCTTCCTTTCCTCCTTCCTCCCATCTTTCCTTCCTTCCTTCCATCTTTCTTTCTTTCCTTCCTTCCATCTTTCTTTCCTTCCTTTCATTTTCCTTCCTTCCTTGTTTCCTTCCTTCCTTCCTACTTTCCTTCCGTCCTTCCTTTAATCTTTCCTTCCTTTCATTTTTCCTTCCTTCCTTCCTTCCTTCCTCCTAATTATGAGTCACAATATGAACAGTATGTAAAGGGTTAAACAGACAGGAACAACTGTGCTACAGTATATGTAGATTTTTAACATCCACACACACACATGCACACACACACACACACACACGCACACACACACACACACACACACGCACACAAGCTGCTGTTACCACTTCTGTCCAGCAGGGGGAGGAAGCACGTGTCTATTGAGTGAACTTCCTCTTCATGTTTCTGACCTGACGTTCATGTAGTGACAGGCCTCACTCACTTCAGCTGCTTCTCTCTCGGCTCTGCTTCGTTTCACACACAGTTTGTTCCACTTCACTTCATCTCAGAGGAAAATATTGTACTTTCTACTCCACTACATTTATTTTAACAGCTTTAGTTACTTTTCAGATGAAGATTTGACACAATGGATAATATAACAAGCTTTTAAAATACAATTCAATAAATGTTCAAATGATCCAATATTTCAGCAAAAATCAAAGATTAGAGAAAAAGTCCAAAAAGCCGAAAACACATTTGTGTATCAGAACTTTGTTTTTTCTTCCTTCCTCTCCATTAATCATCTCATGACCCCTCACATTTATCTGCTCGCCCTTTGGAGGGGCCCCACCCCTAGGTTGGGATACAGGATTTAAGCAATTTACTTTTATTTCTGTTTTTTTTATTTATTTTATATTTATTTTATTTTATGTTATAATTTGTGATAATTAGATTCTTTATTTACTTTATATTTATATATTAGAATTGTTTCTACTCTTTATAATTTACTTTTTAGTATTTGTGATTGTATCTAACTTTTGTATTTATGGTTGTTATTTCCATAAATGCCAAAATCCAGATTTATAGATCCATCTATAAAATATCTATATGGAGAAACCTCTTACAGTGCTGCATACTGCATATGATAATTATATATTTAGAAAGTAGAACTAAAGTGATTCATTACAAGATGATTGTTAAAACATTTCAAGTCTAGAAGGCCCTACAAGTCATGATCAGATGAACATGAATCAGAGTTAGTTCAGGTATTGCTAGGGTGACCAGACGTCCTCTTTTTCCCGGACATGTCCTACTTTTCAGGCCTAAAAAAATGTCCGGGGGGAATTTCAAAATTGGCCGGGATTTTGGTCAACAGTCTCAAACACATTAGGCTACCCAGTGCATTGTTTCGATTGACACTCCGTTCCACTACTCCGTTCCAGGTTTCTCTCTCTGACAAATTAGTCACGCCCTTCTCCCCAAATCCAATCACTTTGCATTATGTGCGTGAGCGTGTGTGGGAACTACTGAAAAAAAGAACAGTCAGTAGACTTCACTTCACTTGCTGGGGTTGCCGCTTGATCATCTTCTATCCTCAGTGTCAGTGACAGACGATAGCACATGTGTGTCCGCCGATTCAACGGCAACAATGCCTAAACGAATGTGTAAATTTACGGAGGAGTTAAAGAAAAAATTCCCGTGCTTCCGTCAGGGTCGTGATCCGTATGAGGCGGAATGTTTGACATGTAAGTCAGGCACGTATGTGTCTGTGGCAAATAAAGGTGCCAACGACCTGCAAGTGCACGTCAGTTCAGCAAAGCACACGAAAGCAGTCAGGGGCGAGAGCACTTCGGCTAAAGTCACAGATTTCTTTGTGACAAAGTCAGACAGTGTAGCCGTCACTGCAGCAGTGTCATTTCATACATTGTATTATGTTGTTTTGTGTTAATTAATGCAATCTTTTCACTGACAGGTGCAGGTAAGTAGGCTATAAGGTAAGTATAAGGTAATAAGTATAAGGTAACATTCGCATTGTGGGCAGGTATGGCCAAAAAAGAAGCGTCTTGATCTGCAATGGTGGCCTGTCCTGGGACAAGAATAACGCAAGAATAAATGGGTACATTTGCAGCAACATTTGTGTCACTTCATATCACCCCCCCCCCCCCCCCCCCCCCCCCCGACATAATGTGTCCTCCATTTCAGAAACCCAAATATGGTCACCCTAGGTACTGCACATCTTTATTATACCACCCAAATAGCACCCGAAAATCCACTTGAATGCAGGAAATCACATCTACTTTATCCAAAATGTCCTGGGGGTGGACCTCCAGCTATGTCTTTGCTTCAGAATGTAACCAATGTTGTCCATCTCCAGTATGCCGCCCTATCAATGGCTTTGGGCCCTACAAACCACCAGAATGCCGTGCACAACATGGGTACAACGGCAAATTAATTCCAATTCCCTGATATTTGAGCCACCAATGTGTGCGGGACAAAATTTTGGTCACCCCTGACAAAATCTCACTCCAAGGTTTTTTGAGAAGTTGGCAGCTCTGCTAACGGTATATAAAGTGATGTAAACTAGCTAACTGTATATAAAGTAGTGTAAACTAGTTAACTGTATATAAAGTAGTATAAACTAGCTAACTGTATATAAAGTAGTGTAAACTAGCTAACTGTATATAAAGTAGTGTAAACTAGCTAACTGTATATAAAGTAGTGTAAACTAGCTAACTGTATATAAAGTAGTGTAAACTAGCTAACTGTATATAAAGTAGTGTAAACTAGCTAACTGTATATAAAGTAGTGTAAACTAGCTAACTGTATATAAAGTAGTGTAAACTAGCTAACTGTATATAAAGTAGTATAAACTAGCTAACTGTATATAAAGTAGTGTAAACTAGCTAACTGTATATAAAGTAGTATAAACTAGCTAACTGTATATAAAGTAGTGTAAACTAGCTAACTGTATATAAAGTAGTATAAACTAGCTAACTGTATATAAAGTAGTATAAACTAGCTAACTGTATATAAAGTAGTGTAAACTAGCTAACTGTATATAAAGTAGTATAAACTAGCTAACTATATATAAAGTAGTATAAACTAGCTAACTGTATATAAAGTAGTATAAACTAGCTAACTGTATATAAAGTAGTATAAACTAGCTAACTATTATGTTAGTGTATTTGCTGAAATCTGCTATTTTGGAGGCGCAAACGGGAGTGTGTATGTGTGATCTTGTTGCAACATCAATCCTGCAGTCTACAGATGAAGTGGGTGTAAACATCTCAGACTGAGTTGTCACAACTCTTTTTCATTATCTTCTCTCAGGTTGAGCAGACAGGACGCAAAGGTGAGTTTACTTCACTTCATTGTTGTTATTTACAGTAGAAAACACTTTTACAAAGACAGCCTAAGTAAAGGTGCCATTTCAGAATTATATAATTTGTTATCATCCAATTCATCCGAAAACTCAGATTACAAAAGAAATGCATGGAGGGAAGACCTGAAATTGGATATTTCACTAGAGGATTGGGAATCAATCTGTACTAAGGCCCACATCCAAACAATTAACTCCAGATTAACATTGTTACAATACAAATGGTTAATGAGGACATATATTACGCCAGTTAACTTAAATAAATATGATAGTAATATTCCAGATTTATGTGTAAAATGTTCTGAAATAAAAGGTACGTTTTTTCATTGTGTTTGGCAATGTTGCATAGTAAATGCTTTCTGGGGGGAGGTTAAAAGAGTAATACAGAAGATTACATCAAAAGAAATTCCTATGGATTTTTTTTATTTTAGGATTATATCCAAAAGGTCACAAGTTCCTTGAGAGTGAACAAACGCTGATCCATATTTGTCTTCTGCATGCTAAAAGATCAATTGCAATGTTTTGGAAAAAAAACTTGTAGTCCAAGTATTACTTTTTGGGCCAGGCAAATGCTCTTCACCTTGCCTCTTGAAAAAATAACATATATACAAAAAGGGAAGCAAGGTTTGTTTGAAAAAATATGGGGATCTTTTGCTGTATTTGTGGGAAGTTTGGATCTAGCGGAGGACGTAGAGAGTGAATAGAACTGATGTATGTGATATCTAAATTAGTGATGAAATTGAGAAAGGAAATACCCCTAATTGTCTTATATATCTGTAATTGTATTTGTCTGAGAGGATGTTCTTTTGTAATGGTGGTCAGTTTATATGTTGATATGGTGTGATTGCATGTATGTGATGTAAAGCTGACCTATCCTGAAACATTTTCAATAAATATAATGTTGGGAAAAAAAAGAAAACACTTTTACATGTTAGATGACGAGCTGGTTAAAGCGCTTTTTACGCAGATGTCCAAACGGAGGAAGCACATGTCTGTTGAGTGAACTTCCTCTTCATGGCTCCGGCCTGACGTTCATGTAGTGACAGGCCTCACTCACTTCAGCTGCTTCTCTCTCGGCTCTGCTTCGTTTCACACACAGTTTGTTCCACTTCACTTCATCTCAGAGGGAAATATTGTACTTTCTACTCCACTACATTTATTTTAACAGCTTTAGTTACTTTTCAGATGAAGATTTGACACAATGGATAATATAACAAGCTTTTAAAATACAATTCAATAAATGTTCAAATGATCCAATATTTCAGCAAAAATCAAAGATTAGAGAAAAAGTCCAAAAAGCCGAAAACACATTTGTGTATCAGAACTTAGTTTTTTCTTCTTTCCTCTCCATTAATCATCTCATGACCCCTCACATTTATCTGCTCGCCCTTTGGAGGGGCCCCACCCCTAGGTTGGGATACAGGATTTAAGCAATTTACTTTTATTTCTGTTTTTTTTATTTATTTTATATTTATTTTATTTTATGTTATAATTTGTGATAATTAGATTCTTTATTTACTTTATATTTATATATTAGAATTGTTTCTACTCTTTATAATTTACTTTTTAGTATTTGTGATTGTATCTAACTTTTGTATTTATGGTTGTTATTTCCATAAATGCCAAAATCCAGATTTATAGATCCATCTATAAAATATCTATATGGAGAAACCTCTTACAGTGCTGCATACTGCATATGATAATTATATATTTAGAAAGTAGAACTAAAGCGATTCATTACAAGATGATTGTTAAAACATTTCAAGTCTAGAAGGCCCTACAAGTCATGATCAGATGAACATGAATCAGAGTTAGTTCAGGTATTGCACATCTTTATTATACCACCCAAATAGCACCCGAAAATCCACTTGAATGCAGGAAATCACATCTACTTTATCCAAAATGTCCTGGGGGTGGACCTCCAGCTATGTCTTTGCTTCAGAATGTAACCAATGTTGTCCATCTCCAGTATGCCGCCCTATCAATGGCTTTGGGCCCTACAAACCACCAGAATGCCGTGCACAACATGGGTACAACGGCAAATTAATTCCAATTCCCTGATATTTGAGCCACCAATGTGTGCGGGACAAAATTTTGGTCACCCCTGACAAAATCTCACTCCAAGGTTTTTTGAGAAGTTGGCAGCTCTGCTAACGGTATATAAAGTGATGTAAACTAGCTAACTGTATATAAAGTGATGTAAACTAGCTAACTGTATATAAAGTAGTGTAAACTAGCTAACTGTATATAAAGTAGTATAAACTAGCTAACTGTATATAAAGTAGTGTAAACTAGCTAACTGTATATAAAGTAGTGTAAACTAGCTAACTGTATATAAAGTAGTGTAAACTAGCTAACTGTATATAAAGTAGTATAAACTAGCTAACTGTATATAAAGTAGTATAAACTAGCTAACTGTATATAAAGTAGTATAAACTAGCTAACTGTATATAAAGTAGTGTAAACTAGCTAACTGTATATAAAGTAGTGTAAACTAGCTAACTGTATATAAAGTAGTATAAACTAGCTAACTGTATATAAAGTAGTATAAACTAGCTAACTGTATATAAAGTAGTAAACTAGCTAACTGTATATAAAGTAGTATAAACTAGCTAACTGTATATAAAGTAGTATAAACTAGCAAACTGTATATAAAGTAGTATAAACTAGCTAACTGTATATAAAGTAGTGTAAACTAGCTAACTGTATATAAAGTAGTATAAACTAGCTAACTGTATATAAAGTAGTGTAAACTAGCTAACTGTATATAAAGTAGTGTAAACTAGCTAACTGTATATAAAGTAGTATAAACTAGCTAACTGTATATAAAGTAGTATAAACTAGCTAACTGTATATAAAGTAGTATAAACTAGCTAACTGTATATAAAGTAGTGGAAACTAGCTAACTGTATATAAAGTAGTATAAACTAGCTAACTGTATATAAAGTAGTGTAAACTAGCTAACTGTATATAAAGTAGTATAAACTAGCTAACTGTATATAAAGTAGTATAAACTAGCTAACTGTATATAAAGTAGTATAAACTAGCTAACTGTATATAAAGTAGTGTAAACTAGCTAACTGTATATAAAGTAGTATAAACTAGCTAACTGTATATAAAGTAGTATAAACTAGCTAACTGTATATAAAGTAGTGTAAACTAGCTAACTGTATATAAAGTAGTATAAACTAGCTAACTGTATGTAAAGTAGTATAAACTAGCAAACTGTATATAAAGTAGTATAAACTAGCTAACTGTATATAAAGTAGTGTAAACTAGCTAACTGTATATAAAGTAGTGTAAACTAGCTAACTGTATATAAAGTAGTATAAACTAGCTAACTGTATATAAAGTAGTGTAAACTAGCTAACTATATATAAAGTAGTATAAACTAGCTAACTGTATATAAAGTAGTATAAACTAGCTAACTGTATATAAAGTAGTATAAACTAGCTAACTATTATGTTAGTGTATTTGCTGAAATCTGCTATTTTGGAGAGCAAACGGGAGTGTGTATGTGTGATCTTGTTGCAACATCAATCCTGCAGTCTACAGATGAAGTGGGTGTAAACATCTCAGACTGAGTTGTCACAACTCTTTTTCATTATCTTCTCTCAGGTTGAGCAGACAGGACGCAAAGGTGAGTTTACTTCACTTCATTGTTGTTATTTACAGTAGAAAACACTTTTACAAAGACAGCCTAAGTAAAGGTGCCATTTCAGAATTATATAATTTGTTATCATCCAATTCATCCGATAACTCAGATTACAAAAGAAATGCATGGAGGGAAGACCTGAAATTGGATATTTCACTAGAGGATTGGGAATCAATCTGTACTAAGGCCCACATCCAAACAATTAACTCCAGATTAACATTGTTACAATACAAATGGTTAATGAGGACATATATTACGCCAGTTAACTTAAATAAATATGATAGTAATATTCCAGATTTATGTGTAAAATGTTCTGAAATAAAAGGTACGTTTTTTCATTGTGTTTGGCAATGTTGCATAGTAAATGCTTTCTGGGGGGAGGTTAAAAGAGTAATACAGAAGATTACATCAAAAGAGATTCCTATGGAGCCTGGTTTCTTTATTTTAGGATTATATCCAAAAGGTCACAAGTTCCTTGAGAGTGAACAAACGCTGATCAATATTTTTCTTCTGCATGCTAAAAGATCAATTGCAATGTTTTGGAAAAAAAACTTGTAGTCCAAGTATTACTTTTTGGGCCAGGCAAATGCTCTTCACCTTGCCTCTTGAAAAAATAACATATATACAAAAAGGGAAGCAAGGTTTGTTTGAAAAAATATGGGGATCTTTTGCTGTATTTGTGGGAAGTTTGGATCTAGCGGAGGATGTAGAGAGTGAATAGAACTGATGTATGTGATATCTAAATTAGTGATGAAATTGAGAAAGGAAATACCCCTAATTGTCTTATATATCTGTAATTGTATTTGTCTGAGAGGATGTTCTTTTGTAATGGTGGTCAGTTTATATGTTGATATGGTGTGATTGCATGTATGTGATGTAAAGCTGACCTATCCTGAAACATTTTCAATAAATATAATGTTGGGAAAAAAAAGAAAACACTTTTACATGTTAGATGACGAGCTGGTTAAAGCGCTTTTTACGCAGATGTCCAAACGGAGGAAGCACATGTCTGTTGAGTGAACTTCCTCTTCATGGCTCCGGCCTGACGTTCATGTAGTGACAGGCCTCACTCACTTCAGCTGCTTCTCTCTCGGCTCTGCTTCGTTTCACACACAGTTTGTTCCACTTCACTTCATCTCAGAGGAAAATATTGTACTTTCTACTCCACTACATTTATTTTAACAGCTTTAGTTACTTTTCAGATGAAGATTTGACACAATGGATAATATATAACAAGCTTTTAAAATACAATTCAATAAATGTTCAAATGATCCAATATTTCAGCAAAAATCAAAGATTAGAGAAAAAGTCCAAAAAGCCGAAAACACATTTGTGTATCAGAACTTAGTTTTTTCTTCTTTCCTCTCCATTAATCATCTCATGACCCCTCACATTTATCTGCTCGCCCTTTGGAGGGGCCCCACCCCTAGGTTGGGATACAGGATTTAAGCAATTTACTTTTATTTCTGTTTTTTTTATTTATTTTATATTTATTTTATTTTATGTTATAATTTGTGATAATTAGATTCTTTATTTACTTTATATTTATATATTAGAATTGTTTCTACTCTTTATAATTTACTTTTTAGTATTTGTGATTGTATCTAACTTTTGTATTTATGGTTGTTATTTCCATAAATGCCAAAATCCAGATTTATAGATCCATCTATAAAATATCTATATGGAGAAACCTCTTACAGTGCTGCATACTGCATATGATAATTATATATTTAGAAAGTAGAACTAAAGCGATTCATTACAAGATGATTGTTAAAACATTTCAAGTCTAGAAGGCCCTACAAGTCATGATCAGATGAACATGAATCAGAGTTAGTTCAGGTATTGCACATCTTTATTATACCACCCAAATAGCACCCGAAAATCCACTTGAATGCAGGAAATCACATCTACTTTATCCAAAATGTCCTGGGGGTGGACCTCCAGCTATGTCTTTGCTTCAGAATGTAACCAATGTTGTCCATCTCCAGTATGCCGCCCTATCAATGGCTTTGGGCCCTACAAACCACCAGAATGCCGTGCACAACATGGGTACAACGGCAAATTAATTCCAATTCCCTGATATTTGAGCCACCAATGTGTGCGGGACAAAATTTTGGTCACCCCTGACAAAATCTCACTCCAAGGTTTTTTGAGAAGTTGGCAGCTCTGCTAACGGTATATAAAGTGATGTAAACTAGCTAACTGTATATAAAGTGATGTAAACTAGCTAACTGTATATAAAGTAGTGTAAACTAGCTAACTGTATATAAAGTAGTATAAACTAGCTAACTGTATATAAAGTAGTGTAAACTAGCTAACTGTATATAAAGTAGTGTAAACTAGCTAACTGTATATAAAGTAGTGTAAACTAGCTAACTGTATATAAAGTAGTATAAACTAGCTAACTGTATATAAAGTAGTATAAACTAGCTAACTGTATATAAAGTAGTATAAACTAGCTAACTGTATATAAAGTAGTGTAAACTAGCTAACTGTATATAAAGTAGTGTAAACTAGCTAACTGTATATAAAGTAGTATAAACTAGCTAACTGTATATAAAGTAGTATAAACTAGCTAACTGTATATAAAGTAGTAAACTAGCTAACTGTATATAAAGTAGTATAAACTAGCTAACTGTATATAAAGTAGTATAAACTAGCAAACTGTATATAAAGTAGTATAAACTAGCTAACTGTATATAAAGTAGTGTAAACTAGCTAACTGTATATAAAGTAGTATAAACTAGCTAACTGTATATAAAGTAGTGTAAACTAGCTAACTGTATATAAAGTAGTGTAAACTAGCTAACTGTATATAAAGTAGTATAAACTAGCTAACTGTATATAAAGTAGTATAAACTAGCTAACTGTATATAAAGTAGTATAAACTAGCTAACTGTATATAAAGTAGTGGAAACTAGCTAACTGTATATAAAGTAGTATAAACTAGCTAACTGTATATAAAGTAGTGTAAACTAGCTAACTGTATATAAAGTAGTATAAACTAGCTAACTGTATATAAAGTAGTATAAACTAGCTAACTGTATATAAAGTAGTGTAAACTAGCTAACTGTATATAAAGTAGTATAAACTAGCTAACTGTATATAAAGTAGTATAAACTAGCTAACTGTATATAAAGTAGTGTAAACTAGCTAACTGTATATAAAGTAGTATAAACTAGCTAACTGTATGTAAAGTAGTATAAACTAGCAAACTGTATATAAAGTAGTATAAACTAGCTAACTGTATATAAAGTAGTGTAAACTAGCTAACTGTATATAAAGTAGTGTAAACTAGCTAACTGTATATAAAGTAGTATAAACTAGCTAACTGTATATAAAGTAGTGTAAACTAGCTAACTATATATAAAGTAGTATAAACTAGCTAACTGTATATAAAGTAGTATAAACTAGCTAACTGTATATAAAGTAGTATAAACTAGCTAACTATTATGTTAGTGTATTTGCTGAAATCTGCTATTTTGGAGAGCAAACGGGAGTGTGTATGTGTGATCTTGTTGCAACATCAATCCTGCAGTCTACAGATGAAGTGGGTGTAAACATCTCAGACTGAGTTGTCACAACTCTTTTTCATTATCTTCTCTCAGGTTGAGCAGACAGGACGCAAAGGTGAGTTTACTTCACTTCATTGTTGTTATTTACAGTAGAAAACACTTTTACAAAGACAGCCTAAGTAAAGGTGCCATTTCAGAATTATATAATTTGTTATCATCCAATTCATCCGATAACTCAGATTACAAAAGAAATGCATGGAGGGAAGACCTGAAATTGGATATTTCACTAGAGGATTGGGAATCAATCTGTACTAAGGCCCACATCCAAACAATTAACTCCAGATTAACATTGTTACAATACAAATGGTTAATGAGGACATATATTACGCCAGTTAACTTAAATAAATATGATAGTAATATTCCAGATTTATGTGTAAAATGTTCTGAAATAAAAGGTACGTTTTTTCATTGTGTTTGGCAATGTTGCATAGTAAATGCTTTCTGGGGGGAGGTTAAAAGAGTAATACAGAAGATTACATCAAAAGAGATTCCTATGGAGCCTGGTTTCTTTATTTTAGGATTATATCCAAAAGGTCACAAGTTCCTTGAGAGTGAACAAACGCTGATCAATATTTTTCTTCTGCATGCTAAAAGATCAATTGCAATGTTTTGGAAAAAAAACTTGTAGTCCAAGTATTACTTTTTGGGCCAGGCAAATGCTCTTCACCTTGCCTCTTGAAAAAATAACATGTATACAAAAAGGGAAGCAAGGTTTGTTTGAAAAAATATGGGGATCTTTTGCTGTATTGTGGGAAGTTTGGATCTAGCGGAGGATGTAGAGAGTGAATAGAACTGATGTATGTGATATCTAAATTAGTGATGAAATTGAGAAAGGAAATACCCCTAATTGTCTTATATATCTGTAATTGTATTTGTCTGAGAGGATGTTCTTTTGTAATGGTGGTCAGTTTATATGTTGATATGGTGTGATTGCATGTATGTGATGTAAGCTGACCTATCCTGAAACATTTTCAATAAATATAATGTTGGGAAAAAAAAGAAAACACTTTAACATGTTAGATGACGAGCTGGTAAAATCGCTTTTTACGCAGATGTCCGATCATGGTGGTGGTGGCGCGTTTTGAATGAAACTGAAGCCAAACCTCATAATAATTATACTTTAATGAGTATTTTTGTCCTTCCAGAGAATATTTATATAATAGAAGTTTTGAACAGTTCTCAAATAATTAATCCTTTAATGTGAAACAGCAGCTTGAAAGATCAGCTCCATGTTTTTTGCTCATAGACCCTCCGACCTCAGACTGGTCCCTGAACCTTAAGTTTGAAACCTGAGTTACTGTATATTTCACTTAAGCGTGTGTGTGTGTGTGTGCGTGTGTGTGGTTGTGGTTGTTTAACGTGACATAGCTGCACGACTTCAGCTGTCACTGTCACATTGTCTCTTCACCACAAGCTCTTCTGACTCAAACTGTTACTTTGCTGCTCAGATAAGAAAAGTGAAATGCTCCTTTAACCCATTTTTAGTCTAAAAAGGCTCCAAACTGTTCTGTAGGTGCAAAGTGGAGCTCAGGTTAGATCTTGGATAAATTTAACACATAATGATCCTGTTAATAAATGTGATTTTAAAGCTTCTGGTGTAAAATTTCACTCTCACCAGAGTTGTTTTTTGTTAAATCTGAAGTTGTCTTCTCTCAGTTTGAGCAGACAGGACGCAAAGGTGAGTTAACTTCACTTCATTGTTGTTTTTTATCGCAGTAAACACTTTTACATGTTAGATGACGAGATGGTTAAAGCGCTTTTTACGCAGATGTCCGATCGTGGTGGTGGTGGTGGTGGTGGTGGTGGTGGTGGCGCGTTTTGAATGAAAATGAAGCCAAACCTCATAATAATTATACATTAATGAGTATTTTTGTCCTGCCAGAGAAGATTTATATAATAGAAGTTTTTAACAGTTCTCAAATAGTTAATCCTTTAATGTGAAACAGCAGCTTGAAAGATCAGTTCCATGTTTTTGCTCAGAGACCCTCCGACCTCAGACTGGTCCCTGAACCTTAAGTTTGAAACCTGAGTTACTGTATATTTCACTTCAGTGTTTGTGTGGTTGTTTAACGTGACATAGCTGCACGACTTTAGCTGTCACTGTCACGTTGTCTCTTCACTACAAGCTCTTCTGACAGTTTATTACTCAAACAACACTCGGACTCTGTTTGCTACGGTTGATGAGCTTACACACGCCCCTAAACAGATCGCTCCAGAACTCCTTTCCACAGAAAAATGCAATGAATTTGCTTTTTCAGTGTAAAAATCCAGTCCATAAGGTTAAATATCAACACAAATCCACAAAACAATAAAATTACACAATCCTTAAGACCTCCCAGGAATAACTCAACTGCAATGTCAGAATTTAAAACAGTTGACCAAAAGAGGAAACAGTACAGCATCTAAAACCATCAACATGCTGTCTTGACACAATGCCATCAGATTTCTTTAAAACTATTGTGAACTCTGTCCAAACAGATTTGAGACAAGTAATAAATAGCTCACTTCAATCAGGCACGTTTCCTAAACTCCTAAAAGTAGCTGCCATTAAGCCACTCTTAAAAAAGAGAACGCTGGATGCTTCCATGTTAACCAACTACAGACCTATCTCAAATCTTCCTTTTATAGCCAAGATCGTTTAGAAAGTGGTTTTTAATCAACTCAGCAATTTCTTGAACTCCAGTGGCCTTTTTGACAAATTTCAATCAGGCCTCCGACCTAACCACAGTACAGAAACAGCTCTTATTAGAGTGTTAAATGACATAAGGTTGAACACTGACTCAGGAAAGGTGTCAGTTCTGGTCCTGTTGGATCTCAGTGCTGCGTTTGACACTGTGGATCACAGTATACTGTTGAACAGGTTGGAAACTTGGGCAGGACTCAGCGGAACAGTCCTAGACTGGTTCAGGTCCTACTTGGAAGAGCGGAGTTATTTTGTGACCATTGGAAGTTATGAATCTGATCGAGTGGCTATGACGTGGAGTTCCTCAGGGGTCAGTTCTTGGACCCCTACTGTTCAGTCTATATATGCTGCCCTTGGGTCAAATTCTGCAGAACTCAAATGTAGACTATCACAGTTATGCAGATGACACACAGATATACCTGGCACTGTCCCCAGATGACTACAGTCCAATACAGTCATTGTGTCACTGTTTAGAGCAAGTCACTGATTGGATGAACCAAAATTTCCTTCAATTAAATCAGGACAAAACTGAGGTCATTGTTTTTGGCAATAAAGAGAAGAGGATTGCTGTCAGTAAACATCTGGAGTCACTCTCTCTAAAAACTACGGACCAAGTCCGAAACCTTGGCGTGCTGATAGACTCAGATCTGACCTTCAGCAGTCATATCAAATCAATCACCAAAACAGCCTTCTATCAGCTTAAGAACATATCCAGAGTGAAGGGTTTTATGTCTCAAACAGACCAGGAGAAGTTGATTCATGCTTTCATCTCAAGTAGACTCGACTACTGTAACGGTCTTCTGACTGGACTCCCACAAAAAAGCATTAAACAGCTGCAGCTCATTCAGAACGCTGCAGCTCGAGTTTTAACCAGAACAAAGAGATCAGAGCACATTACTCCAGTTCTACAGTCTTTACACTGGCTCCCATTCAGCTATAGAATAGATTTTAAAGTTCTGCTACTGGTCTACAAATCACTGAATGGTTTAGGTCCAGAATACATGAATGACATGTTAGTAGAATATAAACCCAGTAGAGCTCTGAGATCTACTGACTCAGGTCAGATAGTTGAGCCCAGAGCTCTAAGATCTACTGACTCAGGTCAGATAGTTGAGCCCAGAGCTCTGAGATCTACTGACTCAGGTCAGATAGTTGAGCCCAGAGCTCTAAGATCTACTGACTCAGGTCAGATAGTTGAGCCCAGAGTTCAAACTAAACATGATGAAGCAGCTTTTACACAACTGGAACAAACTACCAGCAGAACTGAAATCATTTTTAAATCCAGATTTAAAAAAATTCTCTTCTCCTGTGATTATGATTATTGATATATAGCTCTTATAATACATCAATGGTTTCTACTGCAACTCCACACATCTCTGATTCAGCTCATCAAATTTGATTAAGTTCTTACACTGCACTATAACTTTTACTCTTCTGTTTTATCTCTTATTCTGTTAAATGTCTTGTGTTACTTTTACATTCTATCACGCTTTTATGTAAAGTACTCTTGCATTGTCTTGTTTTAATATGCAATGCAAATAAACTTGCCTTGCCTTAAATTGACACTTTTGTGCAGATGAGCGGCATGATGGAAAACACCACACAGATTTCTACAAAGGCCAACAATAGCGACAATCTGGACGGCATTCCCCCGGAGACTCGCAGTAAGGTAGGTGTCACCTGAGATGGAAATATGTGGTGTTGTTGTTTTAGATGAGATACAGCAGCATCACTATAGGTGGAGTTTCTGTTTGTTTTATGTTTTCATTTGAAGAACGTTACAGTCTCGTCTTCACTCCACACAGATCTGATGTTTTAAGCTTGTCAGTGATTAAGGTCACATGATTCATATATGTCATCTTTTATTCACTAGATAGAGAGGTAGGTAGGTAGGTAAGTTGATTGGTAGGTTGGTTGGTTGGTAGGTAGGTAGATTGATTGGTAGGTTGGTTGGTAGGTTGATTTATTGATAGGTTGGTAGGTTTGTTGGTTGGTAGGTTGGTTGGTAGGTTGATTGGTACGTTCGTTGGTAGGTTGATTGGTAGGTTCGTTGGTAGATGGGTTGGTAGATTGGCTGGTAGGTTGGTTGGTTGGTTTACAGCAGCTCCATCCACACTTAAGACAGTCACACATTACATCACATAGAAACGCATCTCTAACTATCAATTAACAATTATTAACAACAACAATTATTACTAAAAATACCCAAAGTTGTACTACTAAAACAAATATATATATATATATATATATATATATATATATATATATATATATATATATATATATATATATAATGTGTTAAATAATAATAAAATACTCAGTGTGTAAACAGTGCACTGCAGTATCTAAAAACACCTTTTTTTGCAATATTTCCTGTTTTAAATTCATTCTCAATTTGAGTCAAATTTGATCCTAAAATGATGAATGTTGAAGGTTGTCACTGCAGCGATGTCAACACAGATGAAAGTCAGTCATAATCACAAAGTCTGATCACAATGATTGAGCAGCAGTTTGACATGAACATTACTACATTTAGACGTATTTATAAAACTCTATGGTAAAATGGTAAATGGACTGTACTTGTATAGCGCTTTTCTAGTCCTTGGACCCAGGGGCACCAATTTATGTTTTTGCTGGTGGGTGCTCACCGTGGTGCTTGCATGACTAGTTGCTAAATTGACGTGCGCACATTCGTCTCACAAATCTAACAGCAGCGGCCGCAATAAACACACATATATGCTCTTTCCTACATGCGTGCACTACATTCGTCATATTCACCTATTAATACACCATTGGTGCAGCCATTGGGAACAATTTGGGGTTGAGTATTTTGCCCAAGGACACATCAATATGCAGTCTGGAGGAGCCGATTAATAGACAATCCACTATACCTCATACAGGAGTCACTCACAGGAGTCTAAAATGAACTTATTGTTAAAATGAACTGAAAAATATCAAGCTTTAAGAGCTAAAAGTTACAAAAAGTTGCATTAAAATACAGACAATACAGCTACTGGCAGACAGCTTTGATGCATAACCGTACTGTGTTTTATTTTAATGTATAATTACAAGAAAACTGAGTGTAATAAGAAACACAAATGAAGAGTTTTTAGTTGTGTTTTCAACCCTAAAACTATAAGAAACTGACTGAAGTATATACTGTCAGTTTCACAGAGACAGCAATGTGGTTACAGCCTGTGTGCTTGTGTAAAAACTATAATATTAACGACATTCATAGCTTCCTGTTTCTGAAAACAGGAAGTGAAAATGAGAAATGCGTAAGATCACCTGTGTCGCTACGGCGCATTTGCCTACCCGAGAGTTACCGACATCAGAGATCTTGTCTGCACTAAGTTATATCTACAAAACAAAAGACATTAAGCAGCTTTTTTGGCGTTTCACCACCACCAAAGAAACGACAAACCGAGCCGGTCGCCCCCTGGTGGCCTCTCGCTAGAATGCAGTTCTAAGTTACTTCCGCGTTGGCCTCATTTCAGAGGACCGGAGCTCCTCGCCTGGTTGAAACCTTAAAGATACCCAGTCCTAATGAAGACACTTTTACTTTACAGTGGTTCTTGTTTAAAAATGAATCATCTGGAAATATTTAAAAAGGCAGATCGGGAAGCTTTTCAACCAACTCACAGAATTAGTGTTAACTACAGGTAGTTAGCTACAGATAATTAAGTCTTTCAGTGGTCTTCTGCTAGAAATGCTGCCTGTCAATCCATTTTTATCTATATATAGCACCAAATTGCAAAAAAAGTAATGTAAAGAGACCCAACATTCCCTCATGAGCAAGCATTTCGCAAACCTTTGTGCTAAATGAACATACCGTATCGTCTTCTTCCGCTTTATCCAGGGTCGGGTCGCGGGGGCAGCAGCCTAAGTAGAGAAGCCCAGACTTCCCTCTCCCCAGTCACTTCGCCTAGCTCTTCCCGGGGGATCCCGAGGCGTTCCCAGGCCAGCCAAGAGACATAGTCTCTCCAGCGTGTCCTGGGTCTTCCTACAGAGGAAGCTCGTTTCGGCCACTTGTACCTGCGATCTTGTTCTTTCGGTCACTACCCAAAGCTCATGACCAGAGGTGAGGGTAGGAACGAAGATCGACTGGTAAATCGAGAGCTTTGCCTTTAGGCTCAGGTCTCTCTTCACCGCAACAGATCTGTGCAGAGTCCGCATTACTGCAGACGCCGTGTCGATCTCACGCTCCATCCTTCCCTCACTCATGAACAAGACCCCGAGGTACTTGAACTCCTCCACTTGGGGCAGGATCTCATCCCCGACCCGGAGAGTGCATTCCACCCTTTTCCGGTTGAGGACCATGGACTCGGATTTGCAGGTGCTGTTTCTCATCCGGTCATACAGGGAACGGACGGCCCATATCAGGGGTGTCCAATACCCCGTACTCCCGGAGAACCCCCCACAGGACTCCCCAAGGGACACAGTCGAAAGCCTTCTCCAAGTCCACAAAACACATGTGGACTGGTTGGGCAAACTCCCATGCACCCTCAAGGATCCTGCAGAGGGTGTAGAGCTGGTCCATAGTTCCACGGCCTGGACGAAAACCACACTGCTCCTCCTGAATCCGAGGTTCGACTATCCGACGGACCCTCCTCTCCAGCACCCCCGAATAGACCTTACCAGGGAGGCTGAGGAGTGTGATCCCCCTATAGTTGGAGCACACCCTCCGGTCACCCTTCTTAAAAAGAGGGACCACCACCCCGGTCTGCCAATCCAGAGGCACTGCCCCCGATGTCCACACGATGCTGCAGAGTCATGTCAACCATGACAGTCCCACAACATCCAAGGCCTTGAGGATCCCATCCACTCCCGGGACCCTGCCACCAAGGAGCTTTTTGACCACCTCGGCGACCTCAGCCCCAGAGATAGGAGAGCCCACAACCGAGTCCCCAGGTCCTGCTTCCTTACGTGTCGGTGGGATTGAGGTCTTTGAAGTGTTCCTTCCACCGATCCACAACGTCCCGAGTTGAGGTCAACAGTGCACCGTCCCCACCATACACAGTGTTGACAATGCACTGCCCCCGCCATCTTGTGAATAAATTATGTTAAAATCTGTTCAGATCCTTTAATGTTTAATTTTGGAATGGAAAAGAAAAACAAAAATACTGCAAAGAAATTCAAAAATACCGCAAAAAGGACAAAACTACTGCAAAAAGGTAAAAGATACTGCAAAGAAAGGTAAAACTATTACAAATGAAGACAAAAATACTGCAAAAAAAAAGACAAAACTACGGCAAAATTGTTGAAATAAAAGCCCCCTGGTGGTTTATCTGTGTACTACATGTATCTGATCATCAAATACACATCAGGTTTTTTTTAACACTGCTAATGTCAAGCTCTCTAAAACTCCTCATGTTTTTAACTATGACTCCCTTGGTGTTAACGTACAGGAGTAATGTATTAAACTATGACTCCCTACAGGCGTAAACATTTCTCTCTCTCTTCTCTCTTCAGCTGAAGAAGGAGCTGGACCAGTTTGATCTGTCTGAGGATAAGCTGCGGGAGATCATGGCTCTGCTGGAGAAGGACGTGCATCGAGGTTTGGGGAGATACAGTCATCACCGAGCGCCGGTGAAGATGCTGCCAACGTTCGTCAGGGCGACGCCGGACGGGACGGGTGAGACATTTAAATCATTATGTTATGTTTTCATGTCCGAGGTAAAATAGGACATGATGTTGTGTGATTGACTCTCTGCTCTCTGAAACATGAATAAAAGTTTAATCACATTGAATTGATCAGTCAGAACGACTGTTGATGCTTTATAAACACATCTTTGGTTAAATGTTTGGTATAGACCCGCAATGTCAAACATGAGGCACATGGGCCAGAACTAGCCCGCCGAGGGGTCCAATCCGGCCCACTTTCCTTCCATCCTTCTTTTCATCCCTCCTCCCTTTCTTCCTTCCCTTTCAATCCCATTTCCATTCCTTCCTTCCTTCCCTCCTTCCTTCTTTTCTGCGTGTCTTCTTACTTTTCTTTCCTTCTTAGCGTCCTTTCATCTTTTCCTCCCTTCCTTCCTTTCCTTACTTCCTTCCTTGCTTTCTTCCATCCTTACCTCCTCCCATCTTTTTAATGAGGTTGTATGTGTCCCTTAACTAAAATTTGACCCTCTCTGGTATCAACACTTTTTATGAGGGGATTCTTAGAGCGGGTCGAGTGTGTAGAATATAAAGTGAAATAAAAAACTAGATGGATGGATGTCTGATGATGATGACGATGATGACGATGATGACGATGATGATGATGACGATGATAATGATAATGATGATCTGTCGCTCCTCCCCTGCAGAGAAAGGCGACTTCCTGGCGTTGGATCTGGGAGGAACAAACTTCCGGGTGCTTCATGTGCGAGTGTTGAAGGAGGAGCATAAAATGTTGGCCAGTCAGAGCCGTGCCATCCCATCGGAGATCATGAAAGGAACCGGAGAACAGGTACGAGACTAAAAAACAGTCAACTGATGAAGATTTCATCATTTTATAAAATAAAACCATCAAGATCTTAACATTAAAGGAATGTAGTCTGTGCAGAAAGTATAATCTCCTTTAGCTCATAATCTTTACTGTTTTATTAAAGGCACAACTTAAATCTAAATATTAAACAACTACAATTATCATAGACTTTTAATATTTACTGTGACTCCACCTTCATATGTCTTTAATCTCTGATCTGCGTCTGTGTGTGTGTGTGTGTGTGTGTCTCCAGCTGTTCGACCA
>NC_070590.1:3065757-3078257 GCF_027409825.1 Scomber japonicus | reverse complement strand
GAAGAAGAGCGGTCTGAAAAACGCCAAGACCATTCTGACCAAGTTGGGTTTAAAGTCGAATTCGGTGGACGTCCGCGTGGTCCGTCTGGTCTGCAACAAGATCTCTATGCGATCCGCCCGCCTCTGCGCCGCCGCCCTGGCTACCCTCATCAACCGTATCTGTGCCAACCGCGGGAAGGACCACCTGAAGACCACTGTGGGCGTCGATGGGACTGTTTACAGGAAACACCCGAAGTAAGATGCAATATTTAGAACATGTTTGACTGGTAATAGTTTAATTATAAATGATGTGTTTGGTTGCAGTTTAAGACGTTTTTAAATAAATAAATTAGATTGGAGAAAACAACACAAACTGCTCTATTTAATAGAGATTTTTTAGTCATTTACGTCACAAATGTCTCACTGGACGAGAACCTGAAAGATTTTCGGTTTGTATTCATCAAACTTCTCAAAATTGCTCCAATAAATTGCTTTGAAACTTAACTCAACCTTCAGAATCTGAAGGTCTCTTACTTTGAGTTGGGAGGAAGACTTCTTCTTGGAGAGAGAGTTTCACAAAGTAGAAACTATGATGATGTGTAGTTGTTGTTTTGTCTTACACAGATACTTTAAATACATGGCAATTAACCCTCATAGACTGTAAAAAAAAAAAAAGTAATAAAAGAGTTGAAAGGGTTAATGTTATAGGCACAGCAAATCAAATCAAATGTATTTATAAAGCACATTTAAAACAACAGCCGTTGACCAAACTGCTGTACAATCAATTACATAAAAAACAACACAGCAAGAACACAAACTGGTGAAAACAGACAAACTCTCATACATACTGAGTAAAAAGCCAAAGAATAAAAATGTGTTTAAAGACGCGATTTAAAAAAACAGGCAGTGAGGTGGGCAGTCTGACATGCAGAGGCAGCTCCGGAGTTTTGGGGGCTACGAAAAAGCTCGTTCTCCCCTGAGCTTTAGCCTGGATCTGGGCACAACTCTAAAAGATCCCACAGGTAAAATGGAGCTAGCTCATGTAATGATTTATTTATATTTATAAATGAAAGTTAAAATCAATCCTAAAACGTACAGTGAGCCAGTGAAGGGAGGCCAACACGGGGGAAATGTGCTCTCGCTTGCCTCTTCCTGTTAACCCTCCTGTTGTCCTCAAATTAAGTAAGGAAGGGAGGAAGAAGGAAGGAAAGGAGGGAGCAAGGAAGGAAGGAAGGGAGGAAAGGAAAGAAGGAAGGGAGGGAGGAACATAGGAGGGAGGGAGGAAATAAGGAAGGGAGGAAGGAAGGAAAGAAATAAGGGAGGAAGGTAGGGGGAGGAAAGAAAGAGAGAAAGAGGGAGGAAGGAAGGAACGGAGGAAAGAAGGAAGAAAGGACAGAGGAAAGGAAGGGAGGAAGGTAGGGGGGAGGAAAGAAAGAGAGAAAGAGGAAGGGATGAAGGAAGGGAGGAAGGAACAGTCAAAACAGACGGGGTCGATTTGACCCGGGAGGACGACAGGAAGCTGCACATAAGTCCATTGAACAGGAGGAATTATTACAGCAAGAAAAACAAAATTGCTTTAATGTTCGTTGTTGTTTTAAAAGCGGCGTGAATAACTTCCTTTAACGTAAGAAAACAAAAACCACATTTCTGCAGCCGATGTTTTCTCATGATAATTAAAACGCTGCGGGGGATTTATTCTACCTCTCAAATATTTATTGTTCCTTCTCTTGTCTCTTCCTCCTTCCTCGTCTCTCTCTCTCTCTCTCTCTCTCTCTCTCTCCGTAGTTTCAGAAATAAGCTCAAGGAATGGGTGCACAAGCTCGCCCCCAAGTGCGACATCTCCTTCCTCGACTCGGAGGACGGCAGCGGGATGGGAGCTGCCATGGCAATAGCCGTGGCTCAGCGGATAGATAAGTGTAGAGTGAATGCAGATGCTACACAAACACTTTGAGGTCAAGTTTAGCCTCCAGATGATGAAATCTCTTTTAAAGCCGGTGTTACGTCGTATTTGGTGACCCGTCAGATTTTGTGACCTGTAACCAAACATTTCAACATAGTGTAACCAATCACAGAATCTGATGGGTCACCAGATACAACGTAACACCGGCAAAGTTTTTATGCACCAAAGATTGTTAATATTATGTAAAATTTGGAGTCAAAGTTACAATCTACAAACTTTTAAGTTTTGGGTTTAGAAGCAATAAACCTGTAAAAATTCGAAACTGTCATCTTTGAGAAATGCACAATGGAGACTAAGTATTAAAATAAAAAGAAAATGATTGGCAGATTATGTGTCGTGTTGGATTTTGACTCGAACTAAAACCAGGACCCAGTCAGTATGCCCATGTGGGTCCCATAAGGGTTACATTTGGGCTGCAAATATGGGTCCCAAGTGGGTTTGCCTGCAGTTTCCCACCTGTGTTTATCCAAATGGGCTTCAACTGGGTTCTGACTGGGTTTCAGGTGATGCCCAACTGGATGGGACCCTATATGTTTGCCCATATGGGGTCTAAGTGGGATCAGAATGGACCTTAAATGGGGCCCATTTAACCATATGGGTCCCATACAATTTGCCCTGTTTGTGCCCATAGTATAGAATAGAAAACCATATTGTCATTATTGTGTTTTAAAGACAATAAAAACAAGACATAGTAGGAGGTGTATTACACTTAATAAAATAAAAGAATAAATAGAAGCAGTGGATCATTGTTTGTTCAAGGTTTTTATAGCCAGTCAGTCCATGTGGGGCCCATGTTACTGAAACCATGAGACACAGCATTAAAACACAAGTCTTAAAGGTAAAATATGAGACTCATGTAGCCGTTAATATCAGTTTAGTGTTGAAGGAAGAGCTAACTAACCAAGAAAAACTTGTATATAAATAATAAATTAACATAAGAATAATAGAACAAATCATACCAGTTCCTTGTCAAGTTGTATATTTATTTTTTACAACTTGAGCACCAAAAAAAAAGCAGAACTAGTGCAGTCGAGGCTGAATTGAGGTTACAACAAACTGAGTCTGAAATGTCCTAAAACAGCCACCATACAGAGGATAAACTCCTTTCAGTAATAACATGGCCGTACCTCTGGCGTACCTCAGGACAAATGTTACGTCTCTTCCCCCTGATGTTTCTTCCCATTTTCCATTTAATGGTGTTTTCAGACCTCAGGCTGGCTGTAATGTAGACTGGTATTTCTCAACTCTACTTGCTGATGATTACAAACAGAAACTTTTTGACTTTCTTGACTTGTTTTAATGTTTCTTATGCAGCTTTAATCACAGTTTGCTGCTTATTTATAAGAGCTTTGACCATCCAAATGATCCTAAAACTTAGAAATGAAGAGCAGATGATACACTGGTGACACTTTTAATGACTTGAAATCAAATCAGAACTAAATACTTTTCTTAAAGGTGTAATATCTAAGAGTCAGAAATCTCGTCTCATTAGTGACACCGGTGGCTGTTAAGTGAACATAAGATGATCTGAGCTGGCTCCAAGTCTGCTATATTATTTATAAGGGATCTCAGAGATAACACAGTGTTGTACTTCAAGTATATTTATATATCCTGGTCCTAAATCTAAATAAAACCTTATTAAATCCAAGTGATTCATAGTGAGAATGAGAGAAAGGCACAAAGGTTAAATCTGTTAAACCGAAAGCACAAATTATTACATTCAAAGCATGAATTAGTAAATCAGGAGCATTAATTACTAGAGCTGAGTATAGTTAAAAAAATGACAATACCAGTGCCAATCCAAGAACCATTATGGCCCATTTATGCTCAACGTTAAATACGGATCAGGATACAGACGGAGCCTTCTGTCCGTGCTCTGCGTTCATTTCGTCCGTATTTCTGCACGTTTCCATAAAGCTTACAGATACGGACCAAACGGAGCAGTACCACCGGAAACCATGGGGGGGAGCAGTGTTGCTGTCACTACTCGATACGTAGCTCTAGTGAGACACGAAGAAGAAATAATGGAGGAACTTTTTGAGGAAAGGTTTTGTGAGGTGGTTAGAAACTTTAAACATATCGTTTTTGTCTTTTATGCAAGAGGAACATTATCAATATCTCCTCCACAGTCGCCATGTTTGTTTTTGAGTTTGTTGTTATCATAAACTTTTGACTCAGTGCTGCCCCCTGGTGGACGTATCGGTTAACATCCATGCCAACGTAAAGGAAGCATGGAAGTATGTGAGCAGTGACGCTAACATCGTTTGAAAAGGACGGATACATTTTCGACATCCGTTGAGCATAAATGGGCCCTAAATGAGTCCTTCATTAGATTTCCATTAACACATTTAGGTCAAATTGATCCCGTCTGTTTTGACTGTTCCTCCCTCCCTCCTTTCCTTCCTTCTTCCTCCCTTCCATCCATCCATCCTTCCTCCCTTCCTTCCTTGACTTGAGGACAACAGGAGGGTTAAGGTATTGAGTACAGATACCTAGTCCTACTAATTACTAAATTTGAGAGCTCACATGTTGGTTTGTCTCTGTGGCGCCTCCTGATGGAAAATATAAATGTAGAACCAACTGAGCAGAATTTATCAGTTCTCTTTAGATTACTACCTGATTTATTTTGTCTCAGTCAGTCTCACTGCTGCAGAATAAATGACTGATTATTTACAGAAGGTTTTCATGAGTTCTGTTTTCATCTGGTTGAGATTGAGACTATTTTTGAGCATGAACATACCTTAGTCATGTTACCATTCAGGTTTTTCATGTTCAAACATTCCTGACGGTGTTGAAGCTTCACTGCAGCTCAGAATAACACGACTGGAAAATTTAACAATAACTAAAACCCTCTGTTGTCTTTTATTATAGAGGAATACCCCCCCCCCCCTAAAAAAAAGCTAAATATATTCTCTCCATTCGAGGCAGTGAAGTCATTTTTTTTTATCTTGCTGCCATTTTGGAGCAGTCAGTGTGACATTTACTGAGCCTGTAAAGCCCAGAAAACCTTTTTATTACCAGCTTTTGACAAGAAAGAAGAATATGTGGAGTAAAAAAAAGGAAATCTGTAGTTCTGCTGCATCAGTTTTGATCCTTATAAGCACATAAAAATCCTGTATTCTGTGAGTCGTAAAGACGCTAAATGGAAAGTTATTATATTGTGTACAGATGATAATTTACTATAAAGTCATTTAACCCTTTATTAATGATTCCTCATCATGTTTAACTGCAGGATGGATTTTGGGGAGGTTACATCTGAAGTCAGACCTTTAAGATTTTACTCAGGAGGGTTTTTTCCTCATTTTTTAATATTTAACATGTTACTGAATACATATATTACTGTTTTTAGTTATTTTAAATCAATATTTTTATATATATTTAGTAAATAAATCATGATGTGGGTTTAAATTGAGTCACAGTACCAATTAAACTCACTTTATTCATCTAATATCTTTATTTTATATTCCAAAATCTACATGAACTAATGAATACATTTTACAATGAGAGATAAATGTTGCTTTATAAGAAATGTCCATGACAACACAGCTGGAACATTTACCCTAACAGCTGATCTTAGGAAGGAAGGAAGGAAGGAAGGGAGGGAGGGAGGGAGGAAGGAAGCAAGGAAGGTAGGAAGGAAGGAAGGAATGAAGGAACGAACAAACAATGAAAAGAAAGAAGGAAAGAAGAAATTAAAGAAGGAAGGAAGAAAGGGAGGAAGGAAGGAAGGAAGGAAGGAAAGAAGGTAGGAAGGAACGAAGGAAAGAACAACCGAAGAAAAGAAACAAGGAAGGGAGGAAGGAAGGAAGGACAGGAGGAAGGAAGGAAAGATGGAAGGAAGGAGGGAACATTTACCCTAACAGCTGAAAACATTGGTTAGAAAATGAGAAAAGTCATTAAAAAGTAAAAATGTAATTTAAGTTACATTACTTTAATGAACTTATAACATTTTAAATCGAGTAACTCTGTAACCTAAAACATGTAAAAATAACCTTCAAATCGCTGCTTACTATTTACAACCGCTGAGAACTTCTTATTAAATCTTATTTTGAGTGAAGCTGGAAGACACAAAGACCAAATAGCACAGTGAGTGTTTCAGTGGGATGAAGTGAAACATCTGTAAAAGCACCACAACAACAATTATAAAGCTTTCAGAGACGAGGCTTTGAGTTTGTCCCCTGAACAAACGAGCACAGAGACCATCAGGATGCTCCGAGCCCCCCGTCACCATGAGAAAGTATCACCTTTAGGGACTGATGAGGCTTACCCCTAAATAAAGATCATGGTGAAACTGGTGAGGTCATGTGAAACACAGGGAAACCGTTTCTCTGCATATTTGCCTCTTACAAATATGAAATCCATCTCCTTTAGTTAAATATATATTACATGAACGTGAGCGAGAGAGGAAACATTAATTTACCAGCCTGTAATCCTCCTTAATAACAGATAACAACACGACTACCTGAGAGTTTACTCTAAAGCAGAGGAGGAGGAAGTACTTCACCTCTGATACTGAGATATTAATAAAGTTCATTATTAATATACTGAAGCATCATCAGTATACACAGCATGTTAATGAGTTTAATGAAGTATTGCAGTAAAAGTACTGCAGTATTATAGTGATGTAGTATGCAGTATTACAGTAAAAGTTGTGATATATTATTATAGATGACATCATTAATTATTATTAATAGTGAAGCATCAGTGTTAGAGCAGCATGTTGTAGCTGCTGGAGGTGGAGCTAGTTTACACTACTTTATATACAGTTAGCTAGTTTACACTACTTTATATACAGTTAGCTAGTTTACACTACTTTATATACACTTAGCTAGTTTATACTACTTTATATACACTTAGCTAGTTTACACTACTTTATATACAGTTAGCTAGTTTATACTACTTTATATACAGTTAGCTAGTTTACACTACTTTATATACAGTTAGCTAGTTTATACTACTTTATATACAGTTAGCTAGTTTACACTACTTTATATACAGTTAGCTAGTTTATACTACTTTATATACAGTTAGCTAGTTTATATTACTTTATATACAGTTAGCTAGTTTATACTACTTTATATACAGTTAGCTAGTTTACACTACTTTATATACAGTTAGCTAGTTTATACTACTTTATATACAGTTAGCTAGTTTACACTACTTTATATACAGTTAGCTAGTTTACACTACTTTATATACAGTTAGCTAGTTTATACTACTTTATATACAGTTAGCTAGTTTACACTACTTTATATACAGTTAGCTAGTTTGTACTACTTTATATACAATTGGCTAGTTTACACTACTTTATATACAGTTAGCTAGTTTATACTACTTTATATACAGTTAGCTAGTTTACACTACTTTATATACAGTTAGCTAGTTTATATTACTTTATATACAGTTAGCTAGTTTATACTACTTTATATACAGTTAGCTAGTTTACACTACTTTATATACAGTTAGCTAGTTTATACTACTTTATATACAGTTAGCTAGTTTACATTACTTTATATACAGTTAGCTAGTTTATACTACTTTGTATACAGTTAGCTAGTTTACACTACTTTATATACAGTTAGCTAGTTTATACTACTTTATATACAGTTAGCTAGTTTACACTACTTTATATACAGTTAGCTAGTTTATACTACTTTATATACAGTTAGCTAGTTTACACTACTTTATATACAGTTAGCTAGTTTATACTACTTTATATACAATTAGCTAGTTTACACTACTTTATATACAGTTAGCTAGTTTATACTACTTTATATACAATTAGCTAGTTTACACTACTTTATCCTCTTAACGCACGCTGTTCCGTCTACGGGACGGGACGGATGATAAGAGGTAGCCACACGTTCTTCTGAATGTTTTAAATACCAACTCAACATATATATTCATGCCGTATATTGTTGGAAAGCTTAGATTCTCCTGATTCATTCAAGACCACTCACGACTTATATGGTTGCTCACAGTCGTAATAGTATTAGCAGTTAGCTCGGCTAGCCACTCAGCTAAGTGAAAAAAGCTATAGGCCTAATGCTACATACCTTCAAAGTTTTCCCTTTATCCACAACGATCATCTTATGACTCAGGACTTTCTGTACAGCTCGCCAAGTATCCATTCTTGTGAAATATGAAATCCGTTTCCTTCTAACCGAAATACTTTCCTCAATATGTCCATGTATTTAGTCCAACACGTAACGTAATAACACAAATAACAAACCATATACGGTTCGTTTACGTCATTTCCTGACCTGCACGTCCATCTCAGAGTACACGTGACTAGATGTTTACGACCGTGAGCCTCTTTCTGCTTCTGACACCACACACCAGCCAATCGGGTGCTTAGGATTAGGCAGTACATGTTTCCAAAGCCAATGAGGACATGTGACCGACGACAATGACGACATGGCTTTGATTGACAGCTGTTCTAGCCTATGGAAATATTCGGTGAAATAAAAAAGTTGATAACCTTTTGAGCAATAGTCAGAGGTTTCCAACAGTGTATGACACTAAGCTATTCAGTTTGGCTGTCCATAAACAAACTCCAAGCCAGTCCCTCCAGGAATTCGCGATGTTGCGATCGCAACAATTAACGCAAATTCAACCAATCCGCGTGATTATGTGCGGGCTCTTGCAATTTTGTCCAATCACCGCAACTTTTCCGCAAATTGAGGAGTGATATGGAAGGAAGGAAACATGTAAACATCATCAAAATATCGCGAGATCCCGCACAGATCTTTAGATGTGCTGTGCAGATCTCGCAAGACCACGTGGTATTTCGGTGATCTCGCGATATTTCGACGATGTTTCCAGCTTTCGCAGTAGCAGCAGAGTAAAAGCCATCAGGTAAGTGTTATTTTAATAAACTCCTGGTGTACTTACAAACTTTCCAATGCATCGATTTATGAGTAAAGACCATAGACTGTATATAAGAAATGGACGTAACATCCGTGACGTCACCCATTGGTTTGTGGACTGCCTGCTCAAAGCCAATAGTTTCTAATCTAGGCAGCGCCATCTTGAAAAATTTCAGGTGCATGCTGGGAAAAATAAAAAACACGGATTCTACTTATATGGGCATGAGGCGGGGGCCATGGGCGAAGCGGGGATGTTGCTATGGTTGCGAGGGCTGGATCTCGAGGACATTGGGCAATCAACCTGTCAATCAGGACGTAGCCACGCCCTAATGCATACCCTGCTTTATCGTCACATATAAAATCAGGGAGGCCAAAATGTCCCAAATGAACATCATACTGCATTGAAGAAGGCTTTAAACTAGCGATTGAGACCATAAACACATTTTGAAAACGTTTACTGAGGTTAGAGAAATCTCCTGTTGGGCAGTCGCTGAAACCCAGTCAGAACCCAGTTGAAGCCCATTTGGATAAACACAGGTGGGAAACTGCAGGCAAACCCCCTTGGGGACCCATATTTGCAGCCCAAATTTAACCCTTATGGACCCACATGGGCATACTGGCTGGGTCCTGGTTTTAGTTTGAGTCAAAATCCAACACGACACATAATCTGCAAATGATTTTCTTTTTATTTTAATACTTTACTCTCATTTCTCAGAGATGACAGTGGCGTCTTATTACAGGTTATTGCTTCTAAACCCAAAACTTAAAAGTTTTGTAGATTGTAACAGAAACCAAACTTTACATAATATTCACAAACTTTGGTGCATAAAAACTTTGCCGGTGTTACGTTGTATCTGGTGGACCCATCAGATTATGTGACTTAAGTATGTTGAAATGTTTGGTTACAGGTCACAAAATCTGATGGGTCACCAAATACGTCGTAACACCGGCTTTAAAAACAGGAAGATTTCATCATCCGGAGGCTAAACTTGACCTCAAAGTGTTTGTGTAGCATCTGCATTCACTCTACACTCATTAATTATCCTCCTCCTCCTCCTCTTCTTCTTCATCCTCGCCATCGCTGTCCTCCAGCAGCCGGGACTGGAGAGCTATCCGCTGGGCCATCGGCCGTTACCATGGCAGCGCCCTTCCCGCTGCCGTCCTCCGAGACGAGGAAGGAGATGTCACACTCGGGGGGCGAGGAGGCGCACCCAGGTCTGGAGCTCCTCGCTGAAACTAGATAGAGAGGGAGAGAGAGGGGGGGGGAGGAGAGAGAGAGAGAGAGAGAGAGAGAGAGAGAGAGAAGAGAGAGATAGAGGTGGGGGGGAAGCGGGGGGAGAGAGAGAGAGAGAGAGTGGGGGAGAGAGAGAGAGAGAGAGAGAGACAGAGAGAGAGAGAGAGAGAGGGACAGACAGAGAGAGAGGGAGAGAGACAGAGAGAGAGAGGAGAGAGAGAGAGAGAGAGAGAGAGAGAGAGACATAGAGAGAGAGAGAGAGGGAGAGAGACAGAGAGAGAGAGAGAGAGAGAGAGAGAGAGAGAATAGAGAGAGAGAGAGGGAGAGAGACAGAGAGAGAGAGAGAGAGTGGGGAGAGACATAGGAGAGGGAGCGAGGGGGGGGGGGGAGAGAGGGGAGAGAGAGACATAGAGAGAGAGAGAGAGAGAGAGACAGAGAGACAGAGATAGAGAGAGAGAGTGGGGGGAGGAGAGAGAGAGAGAGAGAGACAGAGAGAGAGAGAGAGAGAGGGACAGACAGAGACAGAGAGAGAGAGAGGGAGAGAGACAGAGAGAGAGAGAGAGAGAGAGAGAGAGAGAGAGAGAGAGAGAGAGAGAGAGAGACCATAGAGAGAGAGAGAGAGAGTGGGGGAAAGAGAGAGAGAGAGAGAGAGAGAGTGGGGGAGAGACATAGAGAGGGGAGCGGTGGGGGGGGGGAGAGAGGGAGAGAGAGACATAGAGAGAGAGAGAGAGAGAGAGACAGAGAGACAGAGATAGAGAGAGCATCAGATAGATGAGGAAGGAGGAAGAGATGAGAGACAAGAGAAAGAATAATAAATATTTGAGAGGTTAGAATAAATCCCCGCAGCGTTTTAATTATCATGAGAAACATCGGCTGCAGAAATGTGGTTTTTGTTTTCATACGTTACAGGAAGTTATTCACGCCGCTTTTAAAACAACAAACTATGAACATTAAAGCTTTCTCTCTTTCCTCCCTCCCTCCTACCTTCTCCCTTCCTTTCCTTTTCTGTGTCCTTTCTTCCTTCCCCTTTTCCTTCCTTCCTTTCCTCTGTCCTTTCTTTCCTCCTTCCTTCCTCCCTCCCTCCCTCTTTCTCTTCTCCCCCCTACATTCCTCCCTTCCTTCGTTCCTTTTCTCTGTCCTTTCTTCCTTCCTTCCCTTCCTCCCTTCCTTCTTTCCTTATTTCCTCCCTCCCTCCTTCCTTCCTTCTTTCCTCCCTCCCTCCTACCTTCCTCCCTTCCTTTCCTCTGCCCTTTCTTCCTCCTTCCCCTTTTCCTTTCTCCCTCCCTCCCTCCCTGCTTCCTTCTTCTTTTCTTCCCCCCTACATTCCTCCCTTCCTTCTTTCCTCTGTCCTTCTTTTCTTCCTTCCTCTTTTCCTTTCTCCCTCCCTCCTTCCCCTTTTCCTTCTTTCCTTTCCTCTGTCCTTTCTTCCTCCCTTCCTTCTTTCTTCCCTCCTTCCTTCCCCTCCCTTTTTCTCTCTTTCTTTCTTTCCTCCCCCTACCTTCCTCCCTCCTTCTTTCCTTCTCCTCCTTCCTCCTTTCTTCCTTCCTGCCCTCTCCCTTCCTTCTCTCCCTGTCCTTCTTTCCTTCCTTCCTCCCTTCCTCTTTTCCTTTCTCCCTCCCGCCCTCCTCCTTTGTTCTTTCCTCCCTCCTTACCAGTCAGACATTTTGCTCTCTGCTAAATATGGGCGTCTTACTTCGGGTGTTTCCTGTAAACAGTCCCATCGACGCCCACAGTGGTCTTCAGGTGGCCCTTCCCGCGGATGTTACGGATACGGTTGATGAGGGTTGCCAGGGCGGGCGGCGCAGAGGCGGGCGGATCGCGAGGAGATCGTGTCACAGACCAGACGGACCACGCGGACGTCCACCGAGTCCCACGTTAAACCCAACTTGGTACAGAATGGTCTCGCGTTTTTCAGACCGCTCTCCTCCCTGAAGCACAGACGACATAGAAACAGGAATAAAAGAAGAAGAAGAAGAAGAGAAGAAGAAGAAGAAGAAGAAGAAGAAGAAGAAGAAGAAGAAGAAGAAAAAGAAGAAGGAAGGCTACAGTAAATAAAAAATTCTAAACAAACCAGTAAAAATGACTAAATTTGCCTTTAACCCTCCTGTTGTCCTCGAGTCAAGGTAGGAAGGAAAGGAGGAAGGAGGAAGGGAATGAGGGAGGAAAGAAGGCTGAAGGGAGGAAGGAAGGAGGGAAGAAAGGAAAGAAAGAAGAAGGGAGGAAGGAAGGACAGATGGAAAGAAGGAAAGGAAGGAAGGTAGGGACAGAGGGAGGAAAAAAGGAAGGAGGGAGGGAGGGAGGGAGAAAGGAAAAGAGGAAGGCAGGAAGGAAGGAAGGAAGGACAAAGGAGAGAAGGAAGGGAGGAAGGAGGGAAGGAAAGAAAGAAAGAAGGAGGGAGGGAGGAAGGACAGACGGAAGGAAGGAAGGAAGGTAGGATGGAAGATAGGAAGGAAGGAGG
>NC_070590.1:3027208-3065257 GCF_027409825.1 Scomber japonicus | reverse complement strand
GAGGTAGAGGTAGAGGTAGAGAGAGAGAGAGAGAGAGAGAGAGGTAGAGCGAGAGAGAGAGAGAGAGAGAGTGGGAGAGAGAGACAGAGAGAGAGAGAGAAAAAAAGAAAAAAGAAAAAAAAAGGCACATATGTTGTTTTATGTACGACACAGCCGACATGAATATTGTGCAGCGTTCTGATATTGAATCCATCGGGCCGCCTCGTCTCCTCTCTGATCCTGTTCTGAGCTGCAGGCTAGAAAAAAAAGACCAGTGAAACTTAATCTACGGACCCACAGCTGCGACATACAAGCTACAACTGACCCCAAAAATATTGAACAAATATTTCACACTGTGACAAAAACTCAACCTGAAGCGAGCCAGTTTTTTTATTTTTGGTATAAAATGTTTTAAAAATAGAAAATTAATGTCTTAGTTTTGCCTGAGAAGCAGTCAGAGGTGAGAGCTGCAGAGATTATAGAGACTATTTTAACCCTCCTGTTGTCCTCCAGTCAAGGAAGGAAGGAAGGGAGGGAGGAAGGAAGGAAGGAAAGGAGGGAGGAAGGAAGGAAGGAGGAAGGAAGGAGGGAAAGAAGAAGGAAGGGAGGAAAGGAAAGAAGGAAGAAGGAAGGAAAGGAGGGAGGAAGGAAGGAAAGGAGGGAGGAAGGAAGGAAAGGAGGGAGGAAGGGAGGAAGGGAGGAAAGGAAAGAAGGAAGAAGGAGGGAAAGGAGGGAAGAAGGAAGGAGGGAAAGAAGAAGGGAGGAAAGGAAAGGAAAGAAAGAAGGAAAGGAGTGAGAAAGGGAGGAAGGATGAAGGAAGGAAAGGAGGGAGGAAAGGAGTGAGAAAGGGAGGAAGGATGAAGGAAGGAAAGGAGGGAGGAAGGAAGGAAGGAGGGAGGGAGGAAGGAGGGGAGGAAAGGAAAGAAGGAAGGAAGGAGGGAAAGAAGAAGGGAGGAAAGGAAAGAAGGAAGGAAGAAAGGTAGGAAAGAAGGACAGAGGAAAGAAAGAGAGAAGGAGGGAGGGAGGAAAGAAGGAAGGGAGGAAGGAATAAGGAAGGAAAGGAGGGAGGAAGGAAGGAAGAAAGGGAGGAAAGGAAAGAAGGAAGGAAAGGAGTGAGAAAGGGAGGAAGGAAGAAGGAAAGGAAGGAGGGAGGAAGGAAAGGAGTGAGAAAGGGAGGAAGGATGAAGGACGGAAAGGATGGAGGAAGGAAGGAGGGAAAGAAGAAAGGAGGAAAGGAAAGAAGGAAGGAAGAAAGGTAGGAAAGAAGGACAGAGGAAAGAAAGAGAGAAGGAGGGAGGAAGGAAAGATGGAAGGGAGGAAGGAAAGAAGGAAGAAGGAAGGAAAGGAGGGAGGAAGGAGGGAAGGATGAAGGAGGGAAAGAAGAAGGGAGGAAAGGAAAGAAGGAAGGAAGAAAGGTAGGAAAGAAGGACAGAGGAAAGAAAGGAGGGAGGAAGGAAGGAGGGAAAGAAGAAGGGAGGAAAGGAAAGAAGGAAGAAGGAAGGAAAGGAGGGAGGGAGGAAGGAGTGAAGGATGAAGGAAGGAAAGGAGGGAGGGAGGGAGGAAGAAAGGAAGGAGGGAGGGAGGAAGGAAAGGAAAGAAGGAAGAAGGAAGGAAAGGAGGACAGAGGAAAGAAAGAGAGAAGGAGGGAGGGAGGAAAGAAGGAAGGAAAGAAGGAAGAAGGAAGGAAAGGAGGGAAGAAGGAAGGAGGGAAAGAAGAAGGGAGGAAAGGAAAGAAGGAAGAAGGAAGGAAAGAAGGAAGGAAGAAAGGTAGGAAAGAAGGACAGAGGAAAGAGAGAGAGAAGGAGGGAGGGAGGAAAGAAGGAAGGGAGGAAGGAATAAGGAAGGAAAGGAGGGAGGAAGGAAGAAAGGGAGGAAAGGAAAGAAGGAAGAAGGAAGGAAAGGAGGGAGGAAGGAGGGAAGGAAAGAAGGAGGGAAGAAAGGGGGATGGAGGAAGTACAGACGGAAGGAAGGAAGGAAGGGAGGAAAGAAGAATAAGACGGGGTCAATTTGACCCGGGAGGACGACACGATGGTTAAGAACTAATTCATCATTACTGTCATTTTTTTAAAAAGCAAAAAATGCCCCAAAAAGTCTTTATTCGAGTTTTTTTTTCTTTTTTTAATGGTTTTTTGTGTTATAGTGATCTTGATATTGTGTTTTTTAAACTGTGTAATCTGTTCCATGTTTTCTGGGTTTGTGCTTTGTTGATTTCATTTCAAAACAGCGACAATGTTTTTTTGGCCTTGAGTTGATGAAAACAGGGAAATCATTTTATGGGGAGAGTTTTTCTTTTTATAAAAACACAAAATGTCATTTAGATTATAAAGAACACTAGATTCACTTTATATATTAACTATATCATCAAAAAATACATTAAAAATACTTCTCTTAAGTCCAGTTTACATATTAACTAGATTTAACAGAATTACCGTATTTCCTCTAATAGTGGCTTCAACTGCAGATGCCACTATTAGAGGAAATACGGTAACTGTATGACCTTTTTTGGAGGTAGGCTTATCAAGAACACTATGACAGTAGTCATCAAATGCAACTAAACACTTATCTTAAGTCCAGTCTACATATTAACAATTTAAGCAGAATTACCGTATTTCCTCTAATAGTGGCTTCAATTACAAAGAGGTATCAGGCCTTTAAGTAACTTCACATAAATTAAATCAACAAGAATCAATAAAACACTTCTCTTAAGTTCAGTCTACATATTAACTACATTTAACAGAATTACCGTATTTCCTCTAATAGTGGCTTCAACTGCAGGGGCCACTATTAGAGGAAATACGGTAACTGCATGGCTTTTATTGGAGGCAGGCTTATCAAGAACACTATGACAGTAGGTTAACTTTATGAACTAACTAAGTCATCAAAATTAAATTAAATATTCACAGTCATACATATTAACAATTTAAGCAGAATTACCGTATTTCTTCTAATAGTGGCTTCAACTACGGAGGGGTATCAGGCCTTTAAATCAACTTCACATAAATGAAGTCAACAAAAATCTTAAGTCCAGTCTACATATTAACTCATTTAACAGAATTACCGTATTTCTTCTAATAGTGGCTTCAACTGCAGAGGCCACTATTACAGGAAATACGGTAACTGCATGTCTTTTATTAGAGGCAGGCTTATCAAGAACACTATGAAGGTAGATTAACTTTATAAATCAACTTCATAAAGTCATCAAAAGTATATAAGACACTTCTCTTAAGTCCTGTTTACATTTTAACTATATAAACAGAATTACCGTATTCTCTCTAATAGAAGAGGGTACCAGGCCTTTATTAGAGGCAGGCGTATATTAGAGAGAGAGGCCTTTATTTCTCTGTGGTATAAACCTGTTAAACTTATTTTTAGGCTTCAGGTTGATGATTTTAAACTAAATTATGAATCAATTATTTAAGAAAGTAAATAAGATTATTAAAGTCGCTCAGCTGTTTGATTAAATTGAAATATCGGCGAATATGTTGTCTGATATGTGCCTCTTTTTTTTAGCTATATAAGCAGAATTTAAGGTATACTTGATCTTTTTTCTTAATTCAAGTTTAATATATACTTTTCTTTGTTTTCTCTGTGTTAAGATATGACTGTTATACTCATATTATATATATTATGAGACATATAATGAGGCAAAAGCAGGATTATACTGTTGCAGTGGGTTTAATAGAGCTCATTTGGAAGTGATTATGATAAGTTTCATTATATTTCTGATTCATTTTTACTTTAATTAAGTTAATTTGGTTGAAAATAACAATAATAATAATGATAATTAACATCAACTGAACACATATAATTATCCTCAGATCCAATTTAACACCTTAACTCCTCCAATTAAAGACATTTTAACTGTATTTAAGTCATTTTAAAGCCTTATTTAAGGCTCTAAAGGATCTAAAGGGACTGTGGACTAAACCTCTAACCAGCCGTCTATACTGCCTCACACTGCTTTCATATTAAATTGAATTAAAACTGCAGTTATAATATAAAAAGGGGGCAATGCAGCCGCTGCATATTATCCACATGATATAATAATAACAGTGGTAGTGTGTGTGTGTGTGTGTGTGTGTGTGTGTGTGTATATAGGCTGGCTGGGTGTGGCTGTCTCTGCAGCTGCTATCCATTTAACTCATGAAAGATGTGACATAAAGATTCACCAAATAAATGCAGATTATGTATTTCCTCGCCCCCCCCCCCCCCACCCTCTACTCCCCCTCCTCCCCCCTCCCTCTACTCCCCCTGCCCCCCCCCCTTTTTTCCTGCACCACAAACTGTCTGCAGCTCCTCTAAACCAGCAACCAGTCGTTCCTGTTCGTCCTGTAAGCTGCTGCTGCTGCTGCTGCTGCTATGATGTCGCCCTTCACCACCCCACCCCCCCCTCCTCCCTCCCCCCACCCCCCCCTCCTCCCTCCCCCCCTCCCTCACTCCTCCCTCCTCCCTCCTCCTGCTGCCTAAATGCAGAATATTCTCAAATTCTCACTCCTGTGTTGATCATCCACAACCCCCCACCCGCGCCACACACACACACACACACACACACACACACACCTCCAACCCTATATACATACCCATAACCCCCCCCCCTCCCCTCCCCATTTACCCCCCTTCCCCCCTCCCCCACTCCCTGTAGCTCTGCAGACCAGCTGCAGCAGGCCTAGGATCAAATTTTAGAAAATATACTGAATCAATGTCACAGCACACACACACACACACACACACACACACACACACACACAGAAAACTACACACACACACACACACACACACACACACACACACACAATAATTATAAACTCAACGCAGTGATATAATGTCTCGTATAAGCTGTAAAAGTCTCTATATCAGGGGTGTCAAACATGCGGCCCGTGGGCCAGAACCGGCCCACAGAGGGGTCCAATCCGGCCCACTTTCCTTCCTTCCTTCCTTCCTTCCTTCCTTTCTTCCATCTCTCTTTCCTGTTCTCTTTTCCATTTTCCGTCCTTCCTCCCTTTCGTCTGTCCTTTCTTCTTTCTGTCTTTACTTCCTTCCTTCCCCTTTTCCTTCCTGTCTCCTTTTTCTTTCTTTCGTCCTTCCTTTCATGATTCCTTCCATCCTTCCTTCCTTCCTTCTTTCATTCCGTTCGTCTATCCTTCCTTCCTTCCTTCCGTTCGTCTATCCTTCCTTCCTTCCTTCCTTCCGTCTATCCTTCCTTCCGTTCGTCTATCCTTCCTTCCTTCCGTCTATCCTGCCTTCCTTCCGTTCGTCTATGCTTCCTTCCTTCCTTCCGTTCATCTATCCTTCCTTCCTTCCTTCCGTTCGTCTATCCTTCCTTCCGTCTATCCTTCCTTCCTTCCGTCTATCCTTCCTTCCTTCCTTCCTTCCTTCCGTTCGTCTATCCTTCCTTCCTTCCTTCCGTTCATCTATCCTTCCTTCCTTCCTTCCTTCCTTGTGTTCGTCTATCCTTCCTTCCTTCCTTCCTTCGTTCCGTTCCTCTATCCATCCTTCCTTCTTTCCTTCCTTCATTCCTTCCGTTCGTCTATTCTTCTTTCCTTCCTTCCTTCCGTTCTTCTATCCTTCCTGCCATTCGTCTATCCTTCCTTCCTTCCTTCCTTCCTTCCTTCCTTCCTTCCTTCCATTTGTCTATCCTTCCTCCCTTCCTTCCTTCTTTCCATCCTTCCTTCCCTATGTGGCCCTTGAATGAAGATGAGTTTGACCCCTCTGGTCTATATGAAGGTTACATTCATGTTAAAGGAGGGTTGCCTAGCGATGATGCAGCAGGAGCGGCGATGTCATTGTTTCAATGTCATAAAAAAATGAAGCTCTCTACTTCCTGTCCCGAAATTAAAAAAAGGAAAACCACAGGAGATTAAAAATAATAATATAATAATACGCAGACTCTTTCTTTCTCCCTGAGGACACTTAGCTGAGAAGAAGTAGAAAAAGGTAACTGTAGGGCAACACACACACACACACACACACACACACACACACACACACACACACACACACACACACAAAGCTTATATTGTAAAGATTTTAAGGAGATTAACCCTCCTGTTGTCCTCGAGTCAAGGGAGGAAGGAAGGAAGGAAGGAAAGGGAAAGGAGGGAAGAAGGAAGGAAGGAAGGAAGGTAGGAGGGAGGGAGGAAAGGAAGGAAGGAGGGAGGGAGAAAGGAAAGGGAAAGGAGGGAGGGAGGGAGGGAGGGAGGGAGGGAGGGAGGGAGGAAAGAAGGAAGGAAAGGAGGAAGGGAGGAAGGACAGAGGAAATAAGGAAGGTAGGAGGGAGGGAGGAAAGGAAAAGAGGAAGGAAGGACAGAAGAAAGAAGGAAGGGAGGAAGGAAAGGACGGAGGGAATAAAAGAAGGAGGGAGGGAGGAAGGAAGAAAAGGGGATGAAGGAAGGAAGGAAGGAAGGAAGGGAGGAAGGAGGGTAGGAAATAAGGAGTGAAGGAAGGAGAGAAGGAAGGAAGGAAGGAAAGGAGGAAGGGAGGAAGGACAGAGGCAAGAAGGAAGAGAGGAGGGAGGGAGGAAAGGAAGGAGGGAGGGAGGGAGGGAGAAAGGAAAAGAGGAAGGAAGGACAGAAGAAAGAAGGAAGGGAGGAAGGAAAGGACAGAGGGAAGGAAAGAAGGAGGGAGGGAGGAAGGAAGAAAAGGGGATGGAGGAAGGAAGGAAGGAAGGAAGGAAGGAAGGAAGGAAGGAAGGAAGGAAGGAAGGAAGGAAGGAAGGAAGGAACAGACAGGGTCAATTTGACCCGGGAGGACGACAGGAAGGTTAAAACATACTTTAAGTTCCTTTAAGGGATTAAAATGAAACTTTAAGGCTAAATAATTATTAGAAATTCACTTTAAAAGGAGCAGAGGTGCATTTAAAAGTATATTTTTAGGGATATATTCGGCATGGAAACATTTATGACACTGCAAATTAAATATTCAGTCACAAAAAGAGAATATGAATAGCTCCTATAAATGTATTTATAGGAGTATTACAGACGAAGACGATGAAGACGAGGAGGGAAAATGTAGCGTAAGATGAGTTGAACAGATGTTACAGATGTTTTAATCATCACTAATTCATATAATAATAATAGTAATAGGAGGAATATATAATTAAGTAAGACTATATTAGGGGTTAGACGCCTAAAAAAAAGGAGGGAAAGTTTATTTTTAAGTTTATAAAATGGAAAATAAGCAGAAAATAATGAAATAAAGTGACGTAAAAATACTAATTTAATATTTTAGGCACATTAAAAGAGTTTTCTATTAGACTTTAACCAAGAAAAGAAAAGAAATAAAGCTCATTATGTACAATTTTATAAATATATTTAAAGATATTTGAAGTTAAAAGAGATTAAATGATTATTATTTCAAAATAAAAGTTCAAAAAAATATCTTAATTTAATATTTTAGGCACATTAAAAGAGTTTTATATTAGACTTTAACCAAGAAAAGAAAGAAATAAAGCTCATTATGTACAATTATATAGATATATTTAAAGATAATTGAAGTTAAAAGAACAACAATAGGGATTAAATGAGTATGATTTCAAAATAAGAGTAAAAAAATCTAAGGATAGGATAATTGAAGGATAATTGAAGTTAAAAGAACAACAATAGCGATTAAATGAGTATTATTTCAAAATAAGAGTAAAAAAAATCCTAATTTAATATTTTAGGCACATTAAAAGAGTTTTATATTAGACTTTAACCAAGAAAAGAAAGAAATAAAGCTCATTATGTACAATTATATAGATATATTTAAAAGATAATTGAAGTTAAAAGCGATTAAATGAGTATTATTTCAAAATAAAAGTAAAAAAATCCTTATTTAGCTCCACAAACACACTATTAAAAGACACATTATAGGAATATTATATATATATATATTTATTATTTAAAGTATATTTTGTGTATATTTAGTCAGATAAAGTCTATAAACATCTGCAGGATTTTTTTTTTATTATGGGATTATTTTTTATTGATACAGGAGACAAAATAAAAGCATGATTAAAGGATATTAATGAGCACTTAATTTAATATTATAGTGATATTAGTAAATAAATGAGACAGAAACAAGTAAATAAAGACTCACAGTATTACCTGTTATAGATATATTTAAGATATATTATAGATAATTAGACAGATGAGTTATTATAGGAGAGAAAATGAAGTTTAATTAAGATAATATGAAGTTAAATGGATAAAAATGACTTTATAGAGATTTAATGAAGCTTTTTATTGGATTAAATAACCTAAAATAAAGTTAATGTTGAGCTCTGGAGACAATAAACATAAATATTATATATAAAAATCAGAGTTGAGCTTCATTATAGATGATATTATAATAATATTTAATGAACATTAAACCATAAAGTTACAATTAATCTAGTTTTAACTTCCATAGCTGCACTTTTAGTTTGTATAATGTCAAAAAACTAAAAATATTCCATTTATTATCACATAAACTTAAAGAAAAAACACCAAAATCATGATTTTAGCTTTAAAAAAATGACTTAAATGACTTTTAGTTACTTAAAAAACAGTTTATATCACTTTTAACAAGAAGAAAACTGATTTTTTTGGAGTATTTTTGCTTTAAAAAAAGATTAAATGATTAAAATGGACTGTTTATAGGTTAATCTAATAATCTATTCATTAGTTATTTATATTTATATGTAAAATTAAAGAATAAAATGAAGTGAAAATACATTTAACCCACAAATAAGAAGTTTGAAGCTGAATTTTTGGGGTAAATTTGACCTAAATATTGATATATTATTATTAACTAAGTAAAAAATGTAACTAGAAACTTCATTTATCGTATATATGACTCACAATTACTTTAATTATTGATTCATTTGTTGATTATTTCCTCCACTAATCATTTAGTTCATTCATTTATTAAAAAATCTGATTATTTTATATGAAAAATAGTCCAAAAAATACCCAAAATATTAAAGTTAGAACCTCAGACGACTGAAAAATATACAGAAATATTACAAAATGATTAATATATAGCCAATTAATCACCTATTAGATTCATTAATTGAGCTCTAAATATATTAAAGTCAGATATATTTATTATTTAACTCACATAACAACTTTTTTTGGGCACTTTTGCTTAAAAATTGCTGATCAGAAGTGTTGATAATGTACTTTATTGGTAATTAATTAATATAATAAAGCTTATGAAAAAGGAAAAAGAAGGATTATTGTTCATATTTGATCATCTGGAAGACTGTAAAGTGTTTTATTCTGATTAAAAATGATTTATTTCTCATGTTTCTGTTGATTTATTCATCTATTAATCATTAAAACCTCAGTTATTTATATTTATAATCAAGAAAAAGATGGAAAAAAGAGTGAAATGAACCTTTAAACTCGGGTTATTTAAAGGTAAACAGGAAGTAAACTAATATCTCACCATCTGGAAACTGATACTGGAGCATTTTTACTATAATCAAGCCTGTAAAGTGTTTTATTCTGATTAAAAAGTGATTTATTTATTAATTAATTCATCTGTTAATCATTTCAACCTCAGTTATTTATAGCTAGAAACAGGAAACACTGCAGATTTACTTTATTTATAATTTAATCTACTAATCTATTAATCCTTTACGTACTGATCGGATCATATTTAATATTTAACAGCTGTAAAAATGTTGAATATTAACATTTAGTTTAGATTCTTTATGAGGAACAAAATGAAAAAGGAACATTTTGACAATATTAAAGCAGATTTTGGTGCAAATAACAATATTTATTGTATTTTCATATACTAATCTTTGAGCTCCAGATATATATAAAAGCTATACAAGCATAAAATCATGTTTTAACTCTATAGACTCAAGTTTTATCCCCTCAGAATGAATATTATGTTGATTTATTAACATATTAATCATTTTAATCCCAGTTATTTACAGTTAGTTGACAATATTAAAGCAGATTTTGGTGCATTTTAGCTCTAAAAAGAATGATTTATTGTCTTTTTATCTAATAATCTATGAGTCAGAATGAATATTAAACCTATATTTACTTTAATTATAGTGAAACAAGGCCTGTATAGTGGATCATTTTGATTAGAAAACTACTTTTTAGTTACTTTTCTGTTGATTTATGAACCTATTAATCATTTTAATCCTACTTATTTACAGTTATATAGAGAAAAAAGGAACATTTTGACAATATTAAAGCAGGTTTTGGTGCATTTTAGCTCTAAAAATAATGATTTATTGTCTTTTTACCTCCTAATCTATGAACTCCAGATATGTAAAAGCTATACAAGCATTAAATATTAAAGTTTTATCCCCTCAGAATGAATATTAAACATATATTTAGTTTAATTATAGTGAAACAACACAATAAACTCTACTTTCAGGCCTGTATAGTCGATGATTTGGATTAAAAAACTCCTTATTAGTTACTTTTCTGTTGATTTATTAACATATTAATCATTAATTTACAGCTATAAACAGGAAAAAGGAACAATTTGACAATACTGAAGCAGATTTTGGTGACTTTAAGCTCTAAAAATAATGATTTATTGTCTTTTTACCTCCTAATCTTTGATCTCCAGATATGTAAAAGCTATACAAGCATAAAATATTCAAGTTTTATCCCCTCAGAATGAATATTATGTTGATTTATTAACATATTAATCATTTATTTACAGCTATAAACAGGAAAAAGGAATAATTTGAGCAGATTTTGGTGCAAAAAACAAGAATTATTGTCTTTTCATTTACTAATCCAGATATATAAAAGCTATACAAGCATGAAATATTTATATTTTAACTCTGTAGACTCAAGTTTTATCCCCTCAGAATGAATATTATGTTGATTTATTAACATATTAATCATTTTAACCCTAGTTATTTACAACTATAAACAGGAAAAAGGAACATTTTAACAATATTAAAGCAGATTTGGGCGACTTTTGCTTCAAAAAACTAGAATTATTGTCTTTTTATCTCCTAATATATGAGGTCCAGATATTCAAAAGCTATACAAGCATGAAATATTCATGTTTTTCTGTTGATTTATGAACATATTAATCAAGTTATTTACAGTTATAAACAGGAAAAAGGAACATTTTGACAATATTAAAGCAGATTTTGGTGCATTTTAGCTCTAAAAATAATGATTTATTGTCTTTTTATCTACTAATCTATGAGTCAAAATTAATATTAAACACATATTTACTTTAATTATAGTGAAACAAGGCCTGTATAGTGGATCATTTTGATTAGAAAACTACTTTTTAGTTACTTTTCTGTTGATTTATGAACCTATTAATCATTTAAATCCTACTTATTTACAGTTATATAGAGAAAAAAGGAACAATTTGACAATATTAAAGCAGATTTTGGTGCATTTTAGCTCTAAAAACAATGATTTATTGTCTTTTTACCTCCTAATCTTTGAGCTCCGGATATATAAAAGCTATACAAGCATTAAAATATTCAAGTTTTATCCCCTCAGAATGAATATTAAACAATTAAACATATATTTAGTTTAATTATAGACAATAAACTATCAGGCCTGTATAGTGGAGCAGAAACATGCTATTATCTACTATAGGAGTCTTATAGGAAGACTTTTGTTTCTTTAAACTACTTTTTTAGCCCTGGTGGGAGTGTTGTGGTGGTTGGGGGGGGGGGGGGTAAGAGAGGGGGAGGGGGGGTAAGAGAGGGAGGGGGGGAGGGGGGGCATTTAAAGCAGTGCTCCAGCCTAGTGGTGAGAACGAAGCAGAGCTGAGCAGGAAGGAAAATACAAGCCACATAATATAATCTGAGCAGCAATGAGAGAGCTGCCCTGTGTGTCTGAAACACACACACACACACACACACACACACACACACACACACACACACACACACACACACACACACAGGAGTTTAAGATGGAAACCCTTAATCTGCACCCTGCCTACGTCAGTTCTCGTGATATTTCTGGGAATAATGCAGTCAGATATAATTTTTTCTCTTTTTTTCTTTCTTTCTTTCTTTCTTACACACACACACACACACACAGTTTTCAGTACTAAGAAGAAAGGAAGAAAGAGAAGGAGAGAAGGAAGGAGAAGGAAAGAGAAGGGGAGGGTTATAGCTAAAAAACCTGCGACGAGAATATTAATAATGAAATGTGTCTCCTCTTGCTTTGAAACAATAAATAAATATATTCAAATAAATCACACACACACACACACACAGTACACACACACACACACACACACACACACACACACACACACAGTACTGTATTGACCTTGAGTATATCCTGTTATTCATGAAAAAGCTCACAAGTTCACCAACAGAGGAAGAAAAAAAAAGCTTTCAATGCAGCAAGAAATTAATAATTAAACTAGATATATTACCAAAAAAATAAAATATATATATATATAAATACACACACACACACACACACACACACACAAGCAGCAGCAGTGGGATATTAAACACCCACACAGCACATATATATAACATATCTATCTATATAATGACTTTTAAGGCTTTTTATTTAACATATATATTTATAAAAATGGAGCTTCTGACTACAGCAGTACAGATGTTTCCTGCACGTCAACCCCTCCCATTATATCCTGCTGAATGTACATATTAATAAAAAAGCATCAAAACTAGCACATTAAAGACTTAAAATATAATCACACACAATATTAACATTCCTCCTTAAACTGTGGTAATTACGCCGGAGACAAAATGTCGGGGGGGGGAGGAGGAGAAAAGAGGAGGAGGAGGAGGAGGAGGAGGAAGGGTTGATAATAATATCAATATGCTTCCTATTAAAAGCGACATTAATGCATCGAGTTAATGTTTAAATGTGTTAAATGTAAAAAGCTTGAAATGGGGAGGGGGGGGGGGGTTGTTGAGAGTAGAAGAAGAAACAAAAGGAAGGAAATTTAAAAAAAAATGGAGATATGTCGATGCGACGACTCGGTTTCTGCTAAGCTACTAGTTTTTTTTCGTAAAGAGAGAGAGAGAGAGAGAAAGAGAGAGAGAGAAAATTAAATAATAAAAAAAAAAAAAAAAAAAAAAGGTGGTGGTGGTGGTGGTTTGGTTTTTTAAAAGTTTCTTGAGAGCTAAAACAGGTTTAAAAAAAATGGTTTAAATATAAGTTGAGTGTGATAGTTGAGGGGTTAGTTGGGTGTGTGGGGGTTGGTAAATGGTAAAATGCTAAAATGGTAAAAGCAACACCGAGTTAAAGGAGAAGAGAAGAAGAAGAAGAAAAAAAAGACTATAGTCGACACACACGACACACACATATACTAAAACACACACACAAAGAAATTAATCATTAACACACACACTCTCACACACACAGCGAAAAAACGAGGCGAGAAAATAAGAGAAATATTAAGCTGTGATATAATATCTGATCTATGGAGGCTTTTTTTTTTTTTTTTTTTTTGGTAGATATCACAGCAGCAGCGAGGCGACAGCACGGCGGCTCAGTCGATCATTCCCATTAAAAAATAACACTAAAATATCAGCTGGTTTTATTTTCCACACACACACATACATAACGAGAAAGAAAGAAAGAAAAGAAAGAGAAGAAGAGAAGAGAGGAGAGGAGGAAAAGGAAGAAAAAAAAAGTTGAAGCTCGGTTGAATAAAGTTGTAATTGCAAAAGTCGAGAGCAAACTCTGTGTTGGTTGCCTCAAGGGTTTGACTCATATATAGATATAAATATATATATATGTGTGTGTGTGGTTGTATGTGTGTATCTGTGTGTCTATATGTGTGTGTGTGGCTTTAAAAAAACAATACGACACCCCCCCCCCTTTAAAAAAAAATAAAAAATAAAATCATACAAAACGCGGAATTGAAGGCAACAATATAAAAAACACCGATACACGGTTGAATGTTCACATCAACAGGTTCAGACGAGCAGGCGGCGCGTGAGAGAGGCACGAGCCGACATTAAAATCACCAATATATTACGTATATATTTATATTTTATATATATATATAATTTTTTTTTTACCTGTATTGCATTGTGCTCCATTGCAGTCCTGCATTCCCTCTGTGAGGCCCCTCTCTCCGGTTACACCGCCGGGACTCGCCGTCACACAAACAAACGCACCAGAAAGAGAGGAGAGGAAAAAAAAAAAAAAAAAAAGCCTGTTTTTTTTTTTTTTTTTTTGTGGAAATGGGACAGGATCTAGGTGTGGCCAAAGTTTGCCACTGAACGCAACTTAATGTTAATAATGACGAAAAAATATATATATATAAAAAAAAAGCGATTTCCTTTTTTTTTTCTTTTCCTTTTTTTTTTTTTTTAAAGGATCAACATCGACGATTTCCTCCAAAATCCACCCGCGAGTAAAATCACGCCACAAAAAATGTGCCCGATAACGTCCACAGAAGAGGCACGAGACGTGTCTTTATCATTATTATTTTTTTAACATTGAGAAATCAGCTCCCCTAAAAAAAAATAAAAAAATAGTTGAGTTGAGCTGATCCCAGAGCTGTATGTGAGTGAGTGAGTGAGTGTGTGTATGTGTGTATGTGTGTTGTGCGCATGCGCGGAGTGAAACGCATGGCGATGGTCTCCAGTGGTCGTAAAAAAAAGAAAAAAAGAAAAAGAAAAAACTCAAAGCAAAAAGCCTGGAGGAAACACACAAGGCTGGATATCTATCAGTCATTCCAGCTGCAGAGAAAACACAGCAGCAGTGAAACATCTACTGCAGGATCATGTTAATATTATTATTCTGGTTCTGTGAGAGTTGAGGGGCGGGATCTGAGCTTAAAGTATGCACAGTTTGGGTTAAAAATACAGTGCAGAGACTCACATCTGCCTGTAATGACAGCATCCAAACACTAGGTCTAAAAATAAGCTGTTTCTGTGTAGCTGCCATATTCACATGCAGCCATTGTTAAATAGCAGTGGAGGAAGACGTAATCTGATCCTTCATTTAAGTTCAAGTACCAATAAAACTGCGGAGAAATACTACATTACAAGCAAAAGTACTGCATGGAAATACATAATAAGTAAAAGTATGGAAATAATATGTAGTTAAAGAAGTGGTTTGGTTCCTTTGACTAATATATTAAACATTTATTTATTTATATATATATACACACACACATATATATATGTATTATTTATAGTATTACAGTAAAAGTACTGCAGTATTATAGTGATGTAGTATGCAGTATTACAGTAAAAGTACTGCAGTATTATGATGCAGTATTACAGTAAAAGTACTGCAGTATTATAGTGATGTAGTATGCAGTATTACAGTAAAAGTACTGCAGTATTATGATGCAGTATTACAGTAAAAGTACTGCAGTATTATAGTGATGTAGTATGCAGTATTACAGTAAAAGTACTGCAGTATTATGATGCAGTATTACAGTAAAAGTACTGCAGTATTATGATGCAGTATTACAGTAAATGTACTGCAGTATTATGAGTGATGTAGTATGCAGTATTACAGTAAAAGTACTGCAGTATTATAGTGATGTAGTATGCAGTATTACAGTAAAAGTACTGCAGTATTATAGTGATGTAGTATGCAGTATTACAGTAAAAGTACTGCAGTATTATGATGCAGTATTACAGTAAAAGTACTGCAGTATTATGATGCAGTATTACAGTAAAAGTACTGCAGTATTATGAGTGATGTAGTATGCAGTATTACAGTAAAAGTACTGCAGTATTATAGTGATGTAGTATGCAGTATTACAGTAAAAGTACTGCAGTATTATAGTGATGTAGTATGCAGTATTACAGTAAAAGTACTGCAGTATTATGAGTGATGTAGTATGCAGTATTACAGTAAAAGTACTGCAGTATTATAGTGATGTAGTATGCAGTATTACAGTAAAAGTACTGCAGTATTATGAGTGATGTAGTATGTAGTATTACAGTAAAAGTACTGCAGTATTATAGTGATGTAGTATGCAGTATTACAGTAAAAGTACTGCAGTATTATGAGTGATGTAGCATGCAGTATTACAGTAAAAGTACTGCAGTATTATGAGTGATGTAGTATGCAGTATTACAGTAAAAGTACTGCAGTATTATGAGTGATGTAGTATGCAGTATTACAGTAAAAGTACTGCAGTATTACAGTAAAAGTACTGCAGTATTATGATGCAGTATTACAGTAGAAGTACTGCAGTATTATGAGTGATGTAGTATGCAGTATTACAGTAAAAGTACTGCAGTATTATGAGTGATGTAGTATGCAGTATTACAGTAAAAGTACTGCAGTATTATGAGTGATGTAGTATGCAGTATTACAGTAAAAGTATTGCAGTATTATGAGTGATGTAGTATGCAGTATTACAGTAAAAGTACTGCAGTATTATAGTGATGTAGTATGCAGTATTACAGTAAAAGTACTGCAGTATTATGAGTGATGTAGTATGCAGTATTACAGTAAAAGTACTGCAGTATTATGAGTGATGTAGTATGCAGTATTACAGTAAAAGTACTGCAGCATTATAGTGATTGTTTCCTTCCTTCCTTCCTTCCTTCCTTTCTTCCTTTTTTCCCTCCTTCCTTCCTCCCTCCCTTCTTTTCTTCCTTACTTCCTTCCTTCCTTCCTTCTTTCTTTCCTTCATTCTTTTGTTCCTTCCTTCCTTCCTCCCTTCCTTTCTTCCCTCCTTCATTCCTTCTTTCCTCCCTTCCTTCCTTCCTTCCTTCCTTCCTTCCTTCCTTCCTTCCTTCCTTCCTTCCTTGCCTGCTGTAGAGTAAAGTAAAAGTACTAAAGCATCAGAATAGAAACACATTTAAAATCGTTACTTTGCATATTCAGATCTTTGCATGTGAATCATCTGAATGCTGTTCAGAGTAAATGTGTTGATACTTTCCTTCCTTCCTTCCTCCCTCCCTCCCTCCCTCCCTCCCTCCTTCCTTCCTTTCACCTTCCAGACGATACTGAGCAGAATCACCTGAGACATTAAAACACTGCGTAAACATTTACACATCAATTATTCAGTCTGACGGAGGCCGAGCCTTTTATTTAACCCTGGTGTTGTCCTCCCGGGTCAAAATGACCCCATCTCTCTTTTGACTGTTCCTTCCTTCCTTCCTTCCTTCCTTCCTTCCTTCCTTCATACATTCCTTCCTTCCTTCATTAATTTTTCCTTCGTTTTTTCCTTCCTTCCCTCTTTCTTTGCTCCCTCCTCCTTCCATACTTCTTTCCTCATTTCCTTCCATCCATCCTTGCTTCCTTCCTTCCTCCTTTCCTTCCTCCCTCCCTCCCTGCTCCCTCTTTTCCTACCTCCCTCCCTCCTTACTCCTTTCCTTTCCTTTCCTTCCTTCCTTCCTTCCTCTTTTTCTCCTTACTCATTTCCTTCCTTCCTCCCTCCCTCCCTCCTTACCCCTTTCCTTCCTTCCTTCCTCCCTCCCTCCCTCCCTCCTTGCTCCCTCTTTTCCTACCTCCCTCCCTCCTTACTCCTTTCCTTTCCTTTCCTTCTTTCCTTCCTTCCTCTTGTCCTCCTTACTCCTTTCCTTCCTTCCTTCCTCCCTCCCTTCCTTCCTTCCTTCCTTCCTTCCTTTCTTCTTTCCTTCCTCCTTCCTTCCTTCCTCTTTTCCTACCTCCCCCTCCTTACTCCTTTCCCTCCCTCCTTACTCCTTTCCTTCCTTCCTCCCTCTCTCCTTACTCCTTTCGTTCCTTCCTTCCCTACTTCCTTCCTCCCTCCCTCTCTCCCTCCCTCCCTCCCTCCCTCCTTACTTTCCTTCCTTCCTTCCTTCCTTCCTTCCTTCCTTCCTTCCTCCTAGTTAAGCTTAGTTTACATCATGACTATTTTAAATGAACCTTTTATTTAACCATGAAGTAATTATTGAGCTTTATTATCTCTGCTATGGACAGACAGATAAATCTCCTGCAGGTGAATCAGACTCTCCGGCTCCTCTGATTGAGCAGCTGGACTTTAGTATGTTGTTCACATTTAGAGATGAAGAGATGCATCCTTGCTTCCTTCCTTCCTCTTTTCCTACCTCCCACCCTCCCTCCCTCCCTCCCTGCTCCCTCTTTTCCTACCTCCCTCCCTCCTTACTCATTTCCTTCCTTCCTCCCTCCCTCCCTCCCTCCTTACTCCTTTCCTTCCTTCCTTCCTCTCTCCCTCCCTCCCTCCCTGCTCCATCTTTTCCTTCCTCCCTCCCTCCTTACTCCTTTCCTTTTCCTTCCTTCTTCCCTCCCTACTCCTTTCCCTCCCTCCTTACTCCTTTCCTTCCTTCCTCCCTCCCTACTCCTTTCTTTCCTTCCTTCCTTCCTACCTTCTTTCCTCTTTTCCCCTTTACTCATTTCCTTCCTTCCTCCCTCTCTCCTTACTCCTTTTTCCTTCCTTCTTTCCTTCCTTCCTTCCTTCCTCTCTCCCTCCCTCCCTCCCTCCTTCCTTACTCCTTTCCTTTCCTTCCTTCCTACCTTCCGTCCTTCCTCTTGTCCTCCTTACTCATTTCATTCCTTCCTCCCTCTCTCCTTACTCCTTCTTTCCTTCCTTCCTTCCTTCCTCTCTCCCTCCCTCCCTCCTTACTCCTTTCCTTTCCTTCCTTCCTTCCTTCCGTCCTTCCTCTTGTCCTCCTTACTCATTTCCTACCTCCCTCCTTTCCATCCATCCTTCCTTCCTCTTTTCCTACCTCCCCCCCTCCTTACTCCTTTCCTTTCCAGGTGAATCAGACTCTCCGGCTCCTCTGATTGAGCAGCTGGACTTTAGTTGTTGTAGTTCACATTTAGAGATGAAGAGATGATGTCGCTGTTTCTACGTCACACCACATGTGATCGGTATCAATACTGCCAACCATTTCCATTTCTGTCAATACTGTGATTATTGATGTTTCTGTTTTAGAGGACACTGTCTATCTATCTGACTCTACTCTGTCCAGGCCTTTCTATCATTAAAGGAACAGTTCACCATTTTTAAAGTATATCTTAAACCAGCAGCTCTAATCATCATTCCTCCTCTTCATACTGACTATTAAAACCTTCAAATGTGCTTTCAATGTAAAGTGATGGAGGATAAAAATCCACAGTGAGTCCACACAGTAATTTAAAAGTAGATGATCAGCTTCTATTGAGCTTCAGCAGTCTGAGTTAGTTACATCAAGTGATATCTGACACATTTACTGAGTGAGGAAGTACATGTAGGAGTAGTACTTTCTGTAGTAGTAATAGAAGTAGTATTAGTAGTTTTAGTAGTAGTAGTAGTAGAAGAAGTACTTTTATTAGTAGTAGTAGTCATACTTTTTGTAGTAGCAGTAGTAGAAAAAGTACTTTTAGCAGTAGTAGTATTAGTAGTAGTAGTAGTAGTAGTACTTTTAGTAGTAGTAGTAGTAGTAGTAGAAGAAGTACTTTTAGTAGTAGTAGTAGAAAAAGTACTTTTAGTAGTAGTAGTAGTAGTAGTACTTTTAGTAGTATTAGTAGTAGAGAGAAGTACTTTTAGTAGTAGTAGTAGAAAAAGTACTTTTAGTAGTAGTAGTAGTAGTAGTACTTTTAGTAGTAGTAGTAGTAGAGAGAAGTACTTTTAGTAGTAGTAGTAGAAAAAGTACTTTTAGTGGTAGTAGTAGTAGTAGTAGTAGTTACAGTAGTAGTAGTAGTACTTTTAGTAGTAGTAGAAAAAGTACTTTTAGTAGTAGTAGTAGAGAGAAGTACTTTTAGTAGTAGTAGTAGTAGAAAAAGTACTTTTAGTAGTAGTAGTACAGAGAAGTACTTTTAGTAGTAGTAGTAGTAGAAAAAGTACTTTTAGTAGTAGTAATAGTAGCAGTAAAAGACGTACTTTATGTAGTAGTAATAGTAGTAGTAGTAGTAGTAGAAGAAGTACTTTTTGTAGTAGTAGTAGTAGTAGTATTAGTTGCAGTAGTAGTAGTAATTGTTACAGTAGTAGTAGTACTTTTTGTAGTCGTCATTATAGTTGTCGTAGTAGTAGTAGTAGTAGTACTTTTTGTAGTAGTAGCTAGTAGTATTAATAGTAGTAGTAGTAGAAGAAGAAGTACTTTTTGTAGTAGTAGTAGTATTAATAGTAGTAGTAGTAGTAGAAGAAGTACTTTTTGTAGTAGTAGTAGTAGTTACAGTAGTATCAGTCTTTTTAGCATCAACCGTGGTAACCATAGTAACAAAAAGACTTTGGTAGTAAAAACATTGTAACGTTGAAACATAGAAGATGAAGATTTGACTCATTTGGACAAAACTGAAGCTTCATATTAGCTTCAGATTAAACTTCTAAAGTCCTCCATCACTTCTCTACTACTCATTATAAACATGATGAAGGATCTAATGGTCAGTGTGAACAGGAATCACTACACACAGATTGTTACAGTAGTAGTAGTAGTAGTTTTTGAAGTAGTAGTAGTATTAGTAGTAGTAGTAGTAGTAGTAGAAGTACTTTGTGTAGTAGTAGTAGTATTAATAGTAGTAGTAGTAGTAGAAGAAGTACTTTTTGTAGTAGTAGTAGTATTAATAGTAGTAGTAGTAGTAGAAGAAGTACTTTTTGTAGTAGTAGTAGTATTAATAGTAGTAGTAGTAGTAGAAGAAGTACTTTTTGAAGTAGTAGTAGTATTAGTAGTAGTAGTAGTAGTAGTAGTAGTAGTACTTTTTGAAGTAGTAGTAGTATTAGTAGTAGTAGTAGTAGTAGTAGAAGTACTTTTTGTAGTAGTAGTAGTATTAATAGTAGTAGTAGTAGTAGTAGAAGAAGTACTTTTTGAAGTAGTAGTAGTAGTAGCAGTAGTAGTACTTTTTGTAGTAGTAGTAGTAGTAGTAGTAGCAGTAGTAGTACTTTTTGTAGTCGTCATTATAGTTGTAGTAGTAGTAGTAGTAGTAGTACTTTTTGTAGTAGTGGTAGTAGTTACAGTAGTATCAGTCTTTTTAGCATCAACCGTGGTAACCATAGTAACAAGAAGACTTTGGTAGTAAAAACACTGTAACGTTGAACCACAGCATGAGTTATTAGTGTTGACTGTTTGGTTTCAGATACTTGTGAACTCTCACTTCCAATATTTGTGAGAAGTACAACGTGTGTATAAAAGTACCCAACGATATATAAACTGTGTTAAAGGTCAATGCCTCCTCTTTCTTTCAGTTTTATTTCCTTTTACGTGGGACGACAGAAAACACGTTTCTGCAGCCGATGTTTCCTCGTGATGATTATAAATCCTGCAGGCGATATTTAGATTCTGCTTCTCAAATATTTATTGTTCTTTCTGACAGACAGGAAGTTTAAAGCAGCGTGGAAGAGTTTAATATGCAGGTTTCAGGTAGGAAGGAAGGAAGGAAGGAAGGAAGGAAGGAAGGAAGGAAGGAAGGAAGGAAGGAAAGATGTAAGGAAAGATGTAAGGAAGTAAGGAAGGAAGGAAGGAAGGAAGGAAGGATGGAAGGAAAGATAAAAGAAAGAAATGAAAAATGGAAGGAAGGAAGGAAAGATGGAATAAAGGAGGAAAGGAAGGAAGGAAATGTGTAAGGAAGGAGGGAATGAAGGAAGGAAAGATGTAAGGAAGGAAGGAAGGAAGGAAGGAATGAAAGATAAAAGGAAGGAAGGAGGGAATGAAGGAAGGAAGGAAGGAAAGATAAAAGAAAGGAATGAAAAATGGAAGGAAGGAAGGAAAGATGGAAGGAAGGAGGAAAGGAAGGAAGGAAAGATGGAAGGAAGGAGGAAAGGAAGGAAGGAAAGGTGTAAGGAAGGAGGGAATGAAGGAAGAAAAATGAAAGGAATGAAGGAAGGAAAAAACAACAGATATGTGCTTCCTCCCCCTGCTGGACAGAAGTGGTAACACCAGCTTGTGTGTGTGTGTGTGTGTGTGTGTGTGTGTGTGTGTGTGTGTATGTGTGTGTGTGTGTGTGTGTGTGTGTGTGTGTGTCTGTGTGTGTGTGTGTGTGTGTGTGTGTGTGTGTGTGTGTGTGTGTGTGTGTGTGTGAGGCTGAATAACTTCTCCTCTCTCTTTTTAATCATTTATTTAATCATCTTTTTAAATTCAGCCCAAATCTGCTCATTATATCTTCCTTTAGTTTCCTCGAGTCAAGGAAGGAAGGAAGGAAGGAAGGAAGAAAGGAGAAAGAAAAGGAAGAAGGAAGGGAGGAAGGAAGGAGAAAGAAGGACGGACAGGCTGGAGGGATTGAGGGAGGAAGGAAGAATGCAAGGAAGGAAGGAAGGAGAAAGAAAAGGAAGGAAGGAAGGAAAGGACGGAGGGATTGAGGGAGGAAGGAAGAATGGAAGGAAGGAAGGAAGGAAGGAAGGAAGGAAGGAAGGGAGGAGAAAGTAAAGGAAGAAGGAAGGAAAGGACGGAGGGATTGAGGGAGGAAGGAAGAATGTAAGGAAGGAAGGAAGGAAAGGAGGAAGGAAGGAAGGAAGGAAGGGAGGAGAAAGTAAAGGAAGAAGGAAGGAAAGGACAGAGGGATTGAGGGAGGAAGGAAGAATGGAAGGAAGGAAGGAAGGAAGGAAGGAAGGAAGGAAGGAAAATAGGACGGAAGGGAGGAAGGAAGTTAGGACGAAGGAATGAAGGAAAGGAGGACGGAAGGGAGGAAGAAGGAAGGAAAGGAGGGAGGGTGGGAGGAAGGAAGGAAGGAAGGAAGGAAAGGAGGACAGAAGGGAGGAAGATGTTTCCTTCTTTCAGTCCTTCCTTGTTTCCTTCCTACTTTCCTTCCATCCTTTCTTCATCTTTCCTTCCTTCCTTCCATCTTTCCTTCCTTCCTTTCCTCCTTCCTTCCTTCCTTCCTCCTAATTATGAGTCACAATGTGAACAGTATGTAAAGGGTTAAACAGACAGGAACAACTGTGCTACAGTATATGTAGATTTTTAACATCCACACACACACACACACACACACACACACGCGCGCGCGCGCGCGCGCGCGCACACACATACACACACACAAGCTGCTGTTACCACTTCTGTCCAGCAGGGGGAGGAAGCACATGTCTGTTGAGTGAACTTCCTCTTCATGGCTCTGACCTGACGTTCATGTAGTGACAGGCCTCACTCACTTCAGCTGCTTCTCTCTTTACAAGTAGTGTAAACTAGCTCCACCTCCAGCAGCTACAACAGTAACATGCTGCTCTAACACTGATGCTTCACTATTAATAATCTAATGATGTCATATATAATAATATATCACTACTTTCACTGTAATACTGCATACTACATCACTATAATACTGCAGTACTTTTACTGTAATACTGCATACTACATCACTCATAATACTGCAGTACTTTTACTGTAATACTGCATACTACACCACTCATAATACTGCAGTACTTTTACTGTAATACTGCATACTACATCACTCATAATACTGCAGTACTTTTACTGTAATACTGCATACTACATCCCTATAATACTGCAGTACTTTTACTGTAATACTGCATACTACATCACTCATAATACTGCAGTACTTTTACTGTAATACTGCATACTACATCACTCATAATACTGCAGTACTTTTACTGTAATACTGCATACTACATCACTATAATACTGCAGTACCTTTACTGTAATACTGCATACTACATCACTCATAATACTGCAGTACTTTTACTGTAATACTGCATACTACATCACTCATAATACTGCAGTACTTTTACTGTAATACTGCATACTACATCACTCATAATACTGCAGTACTTTTACTGTAATACTGCATACTACATCCCTATAATACTGCAGTACTTTTACTGTAATACTGCATACTACATCACTCATAATACTGCAGTACTTTTACTGTAATACTGCATACTACATCCCTATAATACTGCAGTACTTTTACTGTAATACTGCATACTACATCACTCATAATACTGCAGTACTTTTACTGTAATACTGCATACTACATCACTCATAATACTGCAGTACTTTTACTGTAATACTGCATACTACATCACTATAATACTGCAGTACATTTACTGTAATACTGCATACTACATCACTATAATACTGCAGTACTTTTACTGTAATACTGCATACTACATCACTCATAATACTGCAGTACTTTTACTGTAATACTGCATACTACAGTACATCACTCATAATACTGCAGTACTTTTACTATAATACTGCATACTACATTACTCATAATACTGCAGTACTTTTACTGTAATACTGCATACTACATCACTCATAATACTGCAGTACTTTTACTGTAATACTACATACTACATCACTCATAATACTGCAGTACTTTTACTGTAATACTACATACTACATCACTATAATACTGCAGTACTTTTACTGTAATACTGCATACTACATCACTGATAATACTGCAGTACTTTTACTGTAATACTGCATACATCACTATAATACTGCAGTACTTTTACTGTAATACTGCATACTACATCACTCATAATACTGCAGTACTTTTACTGTAATACTACATACTACATCACTATAATACTGCAGTACTTTTACTGTAATACTGCATACTACATCACTGATAATACTGCAGTACTTTTACTGTAATACTGCATACATCACTATAATACTGCAGTACTTTTACTGTAATACTGCATACTACATCACTATAATACTGCAGTACTTTTACTGTAATACTACATACTACATCACTATAATACTGCAGTACTTTTACTGTAATACTGCATACTACATCACTCATAATACTGCAGTACTTTTACTGTAATACTACATACTACATCACTCATAATACTGCAGTACTTTTACTGTAATACTGCATACTACATCACTATAATACTGCAGTACTTTTACTGTAATACTGCATACTACATCACTATAATACTGCAGTACTTTTACTGTAATACTGCATACTACATCACTCATAATACTGCAGTACTTTTACTGTAATACTGCATACTACATCACTATAATACTGCAGTACTTTTACTGTAATACTACATACTACATCACTATAATACTGCAGTACTTTTACTGTAATATTGCATACTACATCACTCATAATACTGCAGTACTTTTACTGTAATACTGCATACTACATCACTATAATACTGCAGTACTTTTACTGTAATACTGCATATACATCACTATAATACTGCAGTACTTTTACTGTAATACTGCATACTACATCACTCATAATACTGCAGTACTTTTACTGTAATACTGCATACTACATCACTCATAATACTGCAGTACTTTTACTGTAATACTGCATACTACATCACTCATAATACTGCAGTACTTTTACTGTAATACTACATACTACATCACTCATAATACTGCAGTACTTTTACTGTAATACTGCATACTACATCACTCATAATACTGCAGTACTTTTACTGTAATACTACATCACTCATAGTACTGCAGTACTTTTACTGTAATACTGCATACTACATCACTCATAATACTGCAGTACTTTTACTGTAATACTGCATACTACATCACTATAATACTGCAGTACTTTTACTGTAATACTGCATACTACATCACTCATAATACTGCAGTACTTTAACTGTAATACTGCATACTACATCACTATAATACTGCAGTACTTTTACTGTAATACTGCATACTACATCACTCATAATACTGCAGTACTTTTACTGTAATACTACATCACTCATAGTACTGCAGTACTTTTACTGTAATACTGCATACTACATCACTCATAATACTGCAGTACTTTTACTGTAATACTGCATACTACATCACTATAATACTGCAGTACTTTTACTGTAATACTGCATACTACATCACTCATAATACTGCAGTACTTTTACTGTAATACTGCATACTACATCACTATAATACTGCAGTACTTTTACTGTAATACTGCATACTACATCACTATAATGCTGCAGTACTTTTACTGTAATACTGCATACTACATCACTCATAATACTGCAGTACTTTTACTGTAATACTGCATACTACATCACTATAATACTGCAGTACTTTTACTGTAATACTGCATACTACATCACTCATAATACTGCAGTACTTTTACTGTAATACTGCATACTACACCACTCATAATACTGCAGTACTTTTACTGTAATACTGCATACTACATCACTCATAATACTGCAGTACTTTTACTGTAATACTGCATACTACATCCCTATAATACTGCAGTACTTTTACTGTAATACTGCATACTACATCACTCATAATACTGCAGTACTTTTACTGTAATACTGCATACTACATCACTCATAATACTGCAGTACTTTTACTGTAATACTGCATACTACATCACTATAATACTGCAGTACCTTTACTGTAATACTGCATACTACATCACTCATAATACTGCAGTACTTTTACTGTAATACTGCATACTACATCACTATAATACTGCAGTACTTTTACTGTAATACTACATACTACATCACTATAATACTGCAGTACTTTTACTGTAATACTGCATACTACATCCCTATAATACTGCAGTACTTTTACTGTAATACTACATACTACATCACTATAATACTGCAGTACTTTTACTGTAATACTGCATACTACATCACTATAATACTGCAGTACTTTTACTGTAATACTACATACTACATCACTCATAATACTGCAGTACTTTTACTGTAATACTGCATACTACATCCCTATAATACTGCAGTACTTTTACTGTAATACTGCATACTACATCACTCATAATACTGCAGTACTTTTACTGTAATACTGCATACTACATCACTCATAATACTGCAGTACTTTTACTGTAATACTGCATACTACATCACTATAATACTGCAGTACATTTACTGTAATACTGCATACTACATCACTATAATACTGCAGTACTTTTACTGTAATACTGCATACTACATCACTATAATACTGCAGTACATTTACTGTAATACTGCATACTACATTACTCATAATACTGCAGTACTTTTACTGTAATACTGCATACTACATCACTCATAATACTGCAGTACTTTTACTGTAATATTGCATACTACATCACTCATAATACTGCAGTACTTTTACTGTAATACTGCATACTACATCACTCATAATACTGCAGTACTTTTACTGTAATACTACATACTACATCACTATAATACTGCAGTACTTTTACTGTAATACTGCATACTACATCACTGATAATACTGCAGTACTTTTACTGTAATACTACATACTACATCACTCATAATACTGCAGTACTTTTACTGTAATACTGCATACTACATCACTATAATACTGCAGTACTTTTACTGTAATACTACATACTACATCACTATAATACTGCAGTACTTTTACTGTAATACTGCATACTACATCACTCATAATACTGCAGTACTTTTACTGTAATACTACATACTACATCACTCATAATACTGCAGTACTTTTACTGTAATACTGCATACTACATCACTATAATACTGCAGTACTTTTACTGTAATACTGCATACTACATCACTATAATACTGCAGTACTTTTACTGTAATACTGCATACTACATCACTCATAATACTGCAGTACTTTTACTGTAATACTGCATACTACATCACTATAATACTGCAGTACTTTTACTGTAATACTACATACTACATCACTCATAATACTGCAGTACTTTTACTGTAATACTGCATCACTCATAATACTGCAGTACTTTTACTGTAATACTACATACTACATCACTCATAATACTGCAGTACTTTTACTGTAATACTGCATACTACATCACTCATAATACTGCAGTACTTTTACTGTAATACTACATCACTCATAGTACTGCAGTACTTTTACTGTAATACTGCATACTACATCACTCATAATACTGCAGTACTTTTACTGTAATACTGCATACTACATCACTATAATACTGCAGTACTTTTACTGTAATACTGCATACTACATCACTCATAATACTGCAGTACTTTAACTGTAATACTGCATACTACATCACTATAATACTGCAGTACTTTTACTGTAATACTGCATACTACATCACTCATAATACTGCAGTACTTTTACTGTAATACTACATCACTCATAGTACTGCAGTACTTTTACTGTAATACTGCATACTACATCACTCATAATACTGCAGTACTTTTCCTGTAATACTGCATACTACATCACTATAATACTGCAGTACTTTTACTGTAATACTACATCACTCATAGTACTGCAGTACTTTTACTGTAATACTACATACTACATCACTCATAGTACTGCAGTACTTTTACTGTAATACTGCATACTACATCACTATAATACTGCAGTACTTTTACTGTAATACTGCATACTACATCACTATAATACTGCAGTACTTTTACTGTAATACTGCATACTACATCACTCATAATACTGCAGTACTTTTACTGTAATACTGCATACTACATCACTATAATACTGCAGTACTTTTACTGTAATACTGCATACTACATCACTATAATGCTGCAGTACTTTTACTGTAATACTGCATACTACATCACTCATAATACTGCAGTACTTTTACTGTAATACTGCATACTACATCACTATAATACTGCAGTACTTTTACTGTAATACTGCATACTACATCACTCATAATACTGCAGTACTTTTACTGTAATACTGCATACTACATCACTATAATACTGCAGTACTTTTACTGTAATACTGCATACTACATCACTCATAATACTGCAGTACTTTTATTGTAATACTTCATTAAACTCATTAACATGCTGTGTATACTGATGATGCTTCAGTATATTAATAATGTACTTTATTAATATCTCAGTATCAGAGGTGAAGTACTTCCTCCTCCTCTGCTTTAGAGTAAACTCTCAGGTAGTCGTGTTGTTCTCTGTTATTAAGGAGGATTACAGGCTGGTAAATTAATGTTTCCTCTCTCGCTCACGTTCATGTAATATATATTTAACTAAAGGAGATGGATTTCATATTTGTAAGAAGCAAATATGCCGAGAAACGGTTTCCCTGTGTTTCACATGACCTCACCAGTTTCACCATGATCTTTATTTAGGGGTAAGCCTCATCAGTCCCTAAAGGTGATACTTTCTCATGGTGACGGGGGGCTCGGAGCATCCTGATGGTCTCTGTGCTCGTTTGCTCAGGGACAAACTCAAAGCCTCCTCTCTGAAAGCTTTATAATTGTTGTTGTGGTGCTTTTACAGATGTTTCACTTCATCCCACTGAAACACGCACTGTGCTATTTGCCAATGGAGAGGATGGAAGGGAGGAAGGAAAGGAAGGAAAGGAAGGAGGGAGAAAGGAAGGAAGAAAAGGAGGGAGGAAGGAAGGAAGAAAGGAAGGAAGGACAGAGGAAAGAAGAACGGAGGAAAGAAGGAAGGAAGGTAGGAAGGAAGGAAATATGGAAGGAAGGAAGGAAATATGGAAGGAAGGAAGGAAAGATGTAAACATCATCGAAATATCACGAGATCTCGCGAGACCATGCGGTATTTCGACGATGTTTTCAGCTTTAGCAGTAGCCGCAGAGTAAAAGCCATCAGGTAAGTGTTATTTTAATAAACTCCTGGTGTACTTACAAACTTTACAATGCATGGATTTATGAGTAAAGACCAGGCGGGGAGTTCCTGTCCTCTGAAATGAAGCCAACGTGGAAGTAACTTAGAACTGCATTCTATCAAAAGGCCACCAGGGGGCGACCGTCTCTATACAAGTCAATGGAGAATTCACCAACTTCTCACTTGGTTTCTAACCTCAGTAAACGTTTTCAAAATGTGTTTATGGTCTCAATCGCTAGTTTAAAGCCTTCTTCAATGCAGTATGATGTTCATTTGGTGATGTTTCACTTCATCCCTCTGAAACACTCACTGTGCTATTTGGTCTTTGTGTCTTTTCCAGCTTCACTCAAAATAAGATTTAATAAGAAGTTCTCAGCTGTAGTAAAATAGTGAGCAGCGTTGTGAAGGTTATTTTAGAAATGTTTTAGGTTACAGAGTTAAAATGTTATAAGTTCATTAAAGTAACTTAAATTACATTTAATGACTTTTTAATTACTTTTCTCATTCTCTAACCAATGTTTTCAGCTGTTAGGGTTTTCATCTTTCCTTCCTTCCTTCCTTCTTTCCTTTCTTCCTTCCTTCCATCTTTCCTTCCTTCCTTAATTTCTTCCTTTCTTCCTTCTTTCCTTTCTTCCTACGTTTCTTCCTTCCATATTTCCTTTCTTCCTTCCTCCCTTTCTTCCTTCTTTCCTTCCTTTTGTCCTTCCTTCCTTCCTTCTGTCCTTCCTGCCATCTGTCCTTCCTCCCTTCCTTCTTTCTTTTCGTCCATCTTTCCTTTCTTCCTTCCTTCCTTCCATCCTCCCTTTCTTCCTTCTTTCCTTCCATCCTTCCTTCCTTCTTTCCTTTCTTCCTTCCTTCCATCCTGCCTTCTTTCCTTTCTTCCCCCCTTCCTTCTTCCCTTTCTTCCTTCTTTCGTTTCTTCATTTGGTCCTTCCTTCCTACCTTCTTTCTTTCCTTCCTTCATTTCTTCCTTCTTTCATTCCTTCCTTCCTTCCTTCCTTCCTTCCTAAGATCTAAGATCAGCTGTTAGATTTTGGAAGATAAAATAAAGATATTTGATGAATAAAGTTAGTTTAATTGGTACTGTGACTCCACATCATGATTTATTTACTAAATATTAAAAGAAATATTGATTTCAAAGAATTAAAAACAGTCCTCCCAGGTCAAATTGATCCTGTCTCTTCTCACTGTTCCTTCTTTCCTTCCTCTTTCTTTAATTTTTCCTTTGTTCTTCCCCATCTCCCCTCTTTCTTTGCTCCCTCCTCCTTCCATACTTCCTTCCTCCCTCCCTCCTTACTCCTTTCCTTCCTTCCTCCTTTCCTTCTCTCCTTCCTTACTTCCTCTTTTCCTCCTTTCCTTCCTCCCTCTTTCCTCCTTTCCTTCCTTCCTTTCTCTTTACTCCTTTCCTTCCTTCCTTCCTTACTCCTTATCTTCCTCCCTCCCTCCTTACTCCTTTCCTTCCTCCCTCCCTCCTTACTCCTTTCCTTCCTTCCTTCCTTCCTTCCTCCCTCTTTTCCTTACTCCTTTCCTTCCTTCCTTCCTCTTTACTCCTTTACTTCCATCCTCCTTTCCTCCCTCCTTACTCCTTTCCTTCCTTCCTTCCTTCCTTCCTTCCTTCCTTCCTTCCTTCCTCTTTACTCCTTTACTTCCATCCTCCTTTCCTCCCTCCTTACTCATTTCCTTCCTTCCTTGACCTGAGGACAACAGGATTTATAGGAATCATTAATAAAGGGTTAAATGACTTTATAGTAAATTATAGTCTCTAAACAATATAATAACTTTCCATTTAGCGTCTTTACGACTCACAGAATACAGGACTTTTATGTGCTGATAAGAATCAAAACTGATGCAGCAGAACTACAGATTTCCTTTTTTTACTCCACATATTCTTTCTTGTCAGAAGCTGGTAATAAAAAGGTTTTCTGGGTTTTACAGGCTCAGTAAATGTCACACTGACTGCTCCAAAATGGCAGCAAGATAAAAAAACTGACTGACTTCACTGCCTCGAATGGAGAGAATATATTTAGCTTTTTAAGGGGCGGGGGGAAGAGAGAAGGAAGGAAAGAAGGAAGGAAGGAGAGAAGGAAAGAAGGACAGAAGGAAGGAAGGATGGAAGGGAGGAAGGGAGTAAAGAAGGAATGAGGGAAGGAAAGAAGGACAGAAGGAAGGATGGAAGAGAGGAAGAAGGAAGGGAGGAAGGGAGGTAGAAGGAAGGAGGGAAGGAAAGAAGGACAGAAGGACGGAAGAAAGGGGGATGGAGAAAGGAAAGACGGAAGGGAGGAAAGAGAGAGGTAGGAAAGAAAGAGAGAAGGAGGGAGGGAGGAAGGGAGGAAGGAACGGATGAAGAAGGAAGGAAAGGAGGGAAGGAGGAAGGAAGGAAGGACGGAGGAAAGAAGGAAGGAAGGAAGGTAGGAGGGAGCGAGGGAGAAAGGAAAAGAGGAAGGGAGGAAGGTAGGGGGAGGAAAGAAAGAGAGAAGGAAGGAAAGAAGGACAGAAGGATGGGGGGGGTTATTCCTCTATAACAGGGGTGTCAAACATGCAGCCCGCGGGCCAGAACCGCCCCCCCCTCCAGTGGTCCAATCCGGCCCACTTTCCTTCCTGTGTTCTTTTCCTTCCTTCCATCTGTCCTTCCTACCTTCCTTTCTTCCTTCCGTCCTTCCTCTCTTTCTTCCTTTCTTTCTTTCTTTCTTTCTTCCTTTCTTCCTTCCTTCCTTTTTCCTTTCTTCATTCCTTTCTTCCTTTTTTCCTTCCATCCATCTGTCCTTCCTTCCTTTCTTCCCTTTTTCCTTTCTTCCTTCTGTTCTTCCTTCCTCCCTCCCTTCCTTCCTTTTTCCTCCCTCCCTTCCTTGCTTTTTCCTTTCTTCCTTCCATCTGTCCTTCCTCTCTTTCTTCCTTCTTCCCTTTCTTCCTTCCATCTGTCCTTCCTCTCTTTCTTCCTTCTTCCCTTTCTTCCTTCCATCTGTCCTTCCTCTCTTTCTTCTTTCTTTCCTCCCTCCTTCCCTTCTTCCCTTCTTCCTTTCTTTCTTTCTTTTTTCCTTCCATCTGTCCTTCCTTCCTTCCTTTCTTCATTATTCTTTCCTTCCATCTTTTTAATGATCCGGCCCACAGGATATCAAATCGTCCTGTGTGTGGCCCTTTAATAAAAATGAGTTTAACACCCCTGCTCTATAATAAAAGACAACAGAGGGTTTTAGTTTTAGTTAAATTTTCCAGTCGTGTTATTCTGAGCTGCAGTGAAGCTTCAACACCGTCAGGAATGTTTGAACATGAAAAACCTGAATGGTAACATGACTAAGGTATGTTCATGCTCAAAAATAGTCTTGATCTCAACCAGATGAAAACAGAACTCATGAAAACCTTCTGAGATAAAATAAATCAGGTAGTTTCAACATTTATGTTTTCCAATCCACAAACATTTGTGCTCTCAATTTTAGTAATTAGTAGGACTGGGTATCGCTACTCAATAAAGGAAGGATGGAAGGGAGGGAGGGAGGAAGGATGGAAGGGAGGAAGGAAGGAAGAAGGAAGGAAAGGAGGGAGGGAGGAAGGAAGGAAGAAAAGGAGGGAGGAAGGAAGGATGGAAGGGAGGAAGAGGGAAGGAAAGGAGGGAGGAAGGAAGGATGGATGGAAGGGAGGAAGAGGGAAGGCAAGGAGTGAGGAAAGAAGGACAGAAGGAAGGAAAGGAGTGAGGAAAGAAGGACAGAAGGAAGGAAGAAAAGGAGGGAGGAAGGAAGGATGGATGGAAGGGAGGAAGAAGGAAGGAAAGGAGGGAGGAAGGAAGGAAGGAAGAATGAAAGGAGGAAGAAGGAAGGAAAGGAGGGAGGGAGGAAGGAAGGAAGAAAAGGAGGAAGGAAGGAAGGAAGGATGGAAGGGAGGAAGAGGGAAGGAAAGGAGGGAAGGAGGAAGGAAGGAAGAAAAGGAGTGAGGAAAGAAGGACAGAAGGAAGAAAAGGAGGGAGGGAGGGAGGAAGGAAGGAAAGGAAGGAAGGAAGGAAGGAAGAAAAGGAGGGAGGAAGGTAGGAGGGAAGGAGGGCAGGAGGGAGGAAGGAAGGAAGAAAAGGAGGGAGGAAGGAAGGATGGATGGAAGGGAGGAAGAAGGAAGAAAAGGAGGGAGGAAGGAAGGATGGAAGGGAGGAAGACGGAAGGAAAGGAGGGAGGGATGAAGGATGGAAGGGAGGAAGAAGGAAGGAAAGGAGGGAGGAAGGAAAGGAGGGAGGGAGGAAGAAGGGAGGAAAGGAGGAAGAAAGGAAGGAAGGAAGGAAGAATTAAAGGAGGAAGAAGGAAGGAAAGGAGGGAGGGAGGAAGGGAGGAAAGAAAGGAAGGAAAGAAGGACAGAAGGAAGGGAGGAAAGAGAGGTAGGAAAGAAAGAGGGAAGGAGGAAGGGAGGAAGGAAGGATGGAAGGGAGGAAGAAGGAAGAAAAGGAGGGAGGAAGAAGGAAGAAAAGGAGGGAGGAAGAAGGAAGGCAAGGAGGGGAAGGAAGGAAGAAAAGGAGGGAGGAAGGAAGGAGGGAAGGAAGGAAGGACGGAGGAAAGAAAGAAGGAAGGTAGGAGGGAGGGAGAAATGAAAAGAGGCAGGGAGGAAGGTAGGGGAGGAAAGAAAGAGAGAAAGAGGGAGGGAGGAAGAAAAGGACAGAGGAAGGAAGGAAAGATGGAAGGAGGAAGAAGGAAAGGAGGGAGGAAGGAAGGAAGATCTCTGAGATCCTTTACAAATAATACAGCAGACTTGGAGCCAGCTCAGATCATCTTATGTTCACTTAACAGCCACCGGTGTCACTAATGAGACGAGATTTCTGACTCTTAGATATTACACCTTTAAGAAAAGTATTTCTGATTTGATTTCAAGTCATTAAAAGTGTCTCCAGTGTATCATCTGCTCTTCATCTCTGACTCATTTCTTCTCACCATGGTCAAAGCTCTCTTATAAACAAGCAGCAAACTGTGATTAAAGCTGCATAAGAAACATTAAAACAAGTCAAGAAAGTCAAAAAGTTTCTGTTTGTAATCATCAGCAAGTAGAGTTGAGAAATACCTGTATCTATGGCAACCACAGAACAACCTGTATCTATAGCAACCATGGAACAACCCGTATCTATCCTCTGTATGGTGGCTGTTTTAGGACATTTCAGACTCAGTTTGTTGTCAAATAGACCCCGTCTGTTTTGACCCCTTCTTTTCTACCACCTTCCTTCTTTCCTCTGTCCTTCCTTCCTCCCTTCCTCTTTTCCTTTCTCTCTCCCTCCCTCCTTCCTTCCTTCCTTCTTTCCTCCCTCCCTCCTACCTTCCTCCCTTCCTTCTTTCCTTTCCTCTGTCCTGTCTCTGTCCAGTCTTCCTTCCTTCCTCCGTTCATTTCCTCTCTCCCTCTTTCTCTCTTTCTTTCCTTCCCCCTACCTACCAGTCAGAACCCAGTTGAAGCCCATTTGGATAAACACAGTCAAAATCCAACACGACACATGAATCTGCTATTTTAATACTTTACTCTCATTTCTCAGAGATGACAGTGGCGTCTTTTTTTTACAGGTTTATTGCTTCTAAACCCAAAACTTAAAAGTTTGTAGATTGTAACAGAAACCAAACTTTACATAATATTCACAAACTTTGGTGCATAAGAACTTTGGTGTTACACTTTATCTGGTGACCCATCAGATTATGTGTCACAAAATCTGACGGGTCACCAAATACGTCGTAACACCGGCTTTAAAAACAGGAAGATTTCATCATCCGGAGGCTAAACTTGACCTCGAAGTGTTTGTGTAGCATCTGCATTCACTCTACACTCATTAATTATCCTCCTCCTCCTCCTCTTCTTCTTCATCCTCGCCATCGCTGTCCTCCAGCAGCCGGGACTGGAGAGCTATCCGCTGAGCCACGGCCGTTACCATGGCAGCGCCCTTCCCGCTGCCGTCCTCCGAGACGAGGAAGGAGATGTCACACTCGGGGGCGAGGAGGCGCACCCAGGTCTGGAGCTCCTCGCTGAAACTAGGGAGAGAGAGAGAGAGAGAGGGGGGGAGAGAGAGAGAGAGAGAGAGGGGGGAGAGAGAGAGAGACATAAAGAGAGAGTGGGAGAGAGAGAGGGTGAGAGAGGAGAGAGAGAAGGAGAGAGAGATAAGAGACAGAGGGGGAGAGAGAGAGAGAGAGAGAGAGAGAGACATAGAGAGAGAGACATAGAGAGAGAGAGAGAGAGAGGGAGAGAGAGAGAGAGAGAGAGAGAGAGAGAGAGACAGAGAGTGAGAGAGAGAGAGAGAGAGAGAGACATAGAGAGAGAGAGAGAGAGAGAGAGACATAGAGAGAGAGACATAGAGAGAGAGAGAGGGAGAGAGAGAGAGAGAGAGAGAGACATAAAGAGAGAGTGAGAGAGAGGGAGAGAGACAGAGACAGAGAGAGAGAGAGAGAAGGAGAGAGAGCATCAGATAGACGAGGAAGGAGGAAGAGATGAGAGACAAGAGAAGGAATAATAAATATTTGAGAGGTAGAATAAATCCCCCGCAGCGTTTTAATCATCATGAGAAACATCGGCTGCAGAAATGTGGTTTTTGTTTTCATACGTTAAAGGAAGTTATTCAAGCCGCTTTTAAAACAACCCTTCCTCCCTTCCTTTCCTGTCCTTTCTTTCCTCCTTCCTTCCTTTCCTTCCTCCCTCCCTCCTTCTTTCTTTTTCTCCCCCCTACATTCCTCCCTTCCTTCTTTCCTCTGTCCTTCTTTTCTTCCTTCCTCTTTTCCTTTCTCCCTCCCTCCTTCCCCTTTTCCTTCTTTCCTTTCCTCTGTCCTTTCTTCCTCCCTTCCTTCTTTCTTCCCTTCCTTCCTCCCTCCCTTTTTCTCTCTTTCTTTCTTTCCTCCCCCTACCTTCCTCCCTTCCTTCTTTCCTTCTCTCCTTCCCTCCTTTCTTCCTTCCTGCCCTTCTCCCTTCCTTCTCTCCCCTGTCCTTCTTTCCTTCCTTCCTCCCTTCCTCTTTTCCTTTCTCCCTCCCTCCCTCCCTCCTTTGTTCTTTCCTCCCTCCTTACCAGTCAGACATTTTGCTTTCTGCTAAATATGGCGTCTTACTTCGGGTGTTTCCTGTAAACAGTCCCATCGACGCCCACAGTGGTCTTCAGGTGGCCCTTCCCGCGGTTGTTACGGATACGGTTGATGAGGGTTGCCAGGGCGGCGGCACAGAGGCGGGCGGATCGCGAGGAGATCGTGTCACAGACCAGACGGACCACGCGAACGTCCACCGAATCCCACGTTAAACCCAACTTGGTCAGAATGGTCTCAGTGTTTTTCAGACCGCTCTGCTCCCTGAAGCACAGACAACATAGAAACAGGAATAAAAGAAAGAGAAGAAGAAGAAGAAGAAGAAGAAGAAGAAGAAGAAAGCTACCGTAAAAATGCGTAAATAAAAACTTCTAAACAGACCAGTAAAAATTACTAAATTTCTCTTTAACCCTCCTGTTGTCCTCGAGTCAAGGAAGGAAGGAAAGGAGGAAAGAGGAAGGAAATGAGGGAGGAAGGAAGGATGAAGGGAGGGACAGAGGGAGGAAAAAAGGAAGGAGGGAAGGAGGGAGAAAGGAAAAGAGGAAGGAAGGGAAGGAAGAAAGAAGGAGGAAGAAAGGAAGGGAGGAAGGAAGAGAAGGAAGGGAAGGAAGGAAGGAGGGAAGGGAGGAGTGAGGAAGGGAGGGGAGGGAGGAAGGAAGGAAGGGAGGGAGGAAGGAAGGAAGGAGGAAGGAAGGAAAGAAAGGCGGGAGGGAGGAAGGATGAAGGAAGGTAGGACAGAGGGAGGAAAAAAGGAAGGAGGGAAGGGGGGAGAAAGGAAAAGAGGAAGGGAGGGAAGGAAGGAAAGAAGGACAGAGGAGAGAAGAAGGGGAGAAGGGGCAGGAAGGAAGAAAGGAAGGAAGGAGGGAAGGAAAGAAGTAAGGAAGAAAGGAAGAAGGGAGGGAAGGAAGGAAGGAAGGAAGGAAGGAAGGGAAAGAAAGGAAGAAGGAAGGGAGACTCCGTTTGACACTCACTCCTCGATCTCGGAGATGAATCTGGTCTCAAAACTGTCCTTCGTCAGCAGCTCCTCCGACGGTTTTCCCTTTAAACAGCAAGCTGGTCCTTGGTCAGCTTCACCAGCAGCAGCCGAGCGATTTCTCCCAGATACATGCCGCTGATCATCTTCTCAAACCTGCAGAGACGCCACAATATGTTTGTTTCATTGTGAGGTTTTCTGCCCCCTAGTGGCCAAAAGTTTTAGTAAAGCAGCTTTATGGTTATTTAAATGGGATTTAACTTTTATCCTTTGTAGATAACTCCAAGAAAGTGCTATATTTAAAAAAATAATTTCTTTGCTTTTCCTTCCTCTTTGAGGCCATGACAACATAAAACATGGATTATTTTTTCTCTCATTGAGCCTAAATGTGATGTTTTACAAACCTCATTTGTTCGTTTACAAGATGAAAAGCAGTGATTTGTGTTATCTTCATTTATACACTAGAACACAACCTGTATCTATAGCTACCATAGAACGACCCGTATCTATAGCAACCATAGAATGACCCGTTATCTATAGCAACCATATAACGACCTGTATCTATAGCAACCATAGAACAACCTGTATCTATAGCAACCATAGAACGACCCGTATCTACAGCTAACCATAGAACAACCCGTATCTATAGCAACCATAGAACGACCCGTATCTATAGCAACCATAGAACGACCCCGTATCTATAGCAACCATAGAACGACC